>NW_025335269.1:16239044-16305162 GCF_004798865.1 Varanus komodoensis | reverse complement strand
CTACAGTCATAATTCCAGTGTGCTTCCTCACATCTGGAAGTGCACATAGAAAACAACTGCACTAAGGTAATCCACCTGTACCTTCGCAGGACAGAACATAACATACTGATGTTCCAGGATAACAAGAAACATTAATTTGTTATGAAAAGAGAGCTGGCCTTCATATTTTGTGGCCCCACTCTCTGCAGAGGAGGTGGGCCACTTTTGGCCCTCCAGATGTTGATGGACTGCAATGTTGAGACATTATGAGAGCTGACATCTGGAGGGTGACAAATGCTCTATAGGCAGCAAGTTATGGTCATGTTGTATAGCACAATAACATCAGTGTCAAGAAAAGGAGGCAAGGGAGAGGATTGCTGTGGTTAACTTCACTTGCTTTCTCTCTGCTTCATTACAGCTAGACTTTCTGGAAGGAAGGATGGGACAGGCTAAGACTTCTGTGTCCTTCAACAGTTGTTCTTCCTGGCAGACAGAAAGGAGTCTCTCAACAAAGGGATGTCCAAAGAATAGAAGGATAACCCCTTAATGAAGGGCTGTGCTCCACTGTCTGCCCCAGAAAGTGCCACTCCTCCAGCCTCTTTGGACTACTCCCCCCTCATTTCAAGGAAAGGGGCACAGCATTGCCATATGTTCTCTTTGACAGAAGTCAATTCTGTATCTGAAAAAGTTGGAAGGGAGCAGGCATCTGTTTGAAGGTGTCCTCTATTTTACAGAAGGTTCAGTCCAAGAATGGTTTAAAATCAGAGGAAAGGCAGAGCAGGGCCTCAAAGTTGCCCATCAGCAAGTAACACCTGGAGAGTAGATCTTGTTGTTCTTCCATCCCATGGTGAGATATGCTGTATTTTTCTTAAACTATAATAATTATTCCTAAATGTGCACCTACCCATATACATTGGCATATGGTAGTTTTTGCACCTTCATGTCTGTTTTCGCCCTCTTCTTTGGTGATGCATTTGCTCTTGTTTGATGATGCATAAGTGATTCCCCTACCGAATGCACCAGGGGACAAAGCACCTTGTCTTGGAGTGATGGGCTGAGAGCAGTACCTGACCATCTACCACAGAGCTGAGTCAGGTCTGACACTTCCAAGCACTTTACTCTACAACCAACTCACACACAAGGTTGCCCCTTTCTAGCAATGACATTGAGCTGGAGAAAAGATTAACTATTTCTACTCTGCCTCCCACAGCGCTCTGGCTTCTCTACTTTGGAGAGAAGGATGACAGAGACTGACAAAGATATGTTGTCGTCATTTCACAGTGCAGCTTGCATACTTGGTTGATATTCTGTGCACTCAGAATAAATCTGAGTCTAATAAATAAATAAATAAATAAATAAACTGAGAATTTACTCAGAAGTAAATCTCTCCAAATTCAGTGGGACGTACTCCCAGATACACTGCTACATTGAGTGTTTTCAAAGCAGAGTGAATAGGCTTAATTTTTCCTCCCTTTCTACTTCCTTTGGAAGATTGTACAGAACTGGGGAAACAGATGTGTTTGGTCAAAAAAAATCACTCTTAAATGAATATTAAGACTTTAGCTTCTAAACAAAGACTTTTAAACAAAGATAAGAAACCCATTAGAGATAGTGAATTGGAAGACCGGGGAAGTGGCACACTAACTGTAGCATTTTTTTTTCTTCATTTGTTTTCTCTGATTTATGAATTGCAATGTAGCATAGGCCCCATGAGCTTGACTTCTTCTTTAAATGTCATAGCATTAGTAAATGAGATCCCATGTGAGTTTCTCAAGTGCAGTTTTTTCCCCTCTGGTTGAATGTTGTTGAAACACCAAGACCATTAGTCCAACTGCAAAAAAAAAAAAACCTTGAAAAGTTTTCGAACAACGTATGTGTTCACTATTCACACTTTTACTTGTTCAACTCCATATCACTGGACATATTCTCAAAGCTGAATACAGGTCATAGATCAATTCTCTTTTAGCAACTATCCCTGCAAAATTCCAGCAGCAACCCACAAGCAACCAGCAACTTCTTCATTTACACAATTTGCATACTACTTACTAGAATGCTCCCTATTATGTGATTTGAGGCATCCATTTAGAGGGGATGTTCATGACACCTTGGCTTGAGCAATGAGACTGAGCAGACATTTTACCCAGAGCTTTCATGTATACTAAGATGTGCGTGCGCACAAGAGAGAGAAACTTTCAACAACAGGACTATGGAAAGGATTTCAGAGAGAAAACATTCTAGAGAGAAAATTTCTGTATCCCAAGAGACAACATTGACAATGCAAGTTCCAGTATGTGATAATAGCATTGGTTCTCAATTTAATAAAATTTGTCAATGTATTCCTTCTTTTGCCAAGAGTTTTGATAAGTCATTTTTTCAAATGGTAATAAAATGTATTTCCAATGCCAAGTAAACACCCTTTTTTTACAGCAAGCAACAAATGACAAATCAGCACAATGTGGGAGAACAGAATTGCTTGTCCAAATAATTCAAATCCATGCAGTGATCCAAATGAACAACTCTCATGGTTTGGGATGTTATCCCTAGAACATGAGGGAAAAAACCTGGAGTCATGAGGATGAGGGTTATACACCCCCATAATCTGGGGGGAAAGGATGGAGTGCTATGTTTATATTTCAGTCAAGCACCTATGAATCTTTATATTGTCCCAAGAAAGGACCTATTCTGTGACACTATGTACATTAACTTTTGAGATTCTATTAGTATCGATGGAAATTCTGTCTTCAAGACAATGGCAAGAAAGTAGTTTTAAATTTGCGCAGTATGTACCCTCCAGATTATTTCACCCGACAAAGCCTGCCTTTCTTCCCCATTGGCTATGCTAGCTAGGGCTGATGGGAGTTGTAGGCCAAAGCATCTGGAGATCAACAAGTTGCCCACCCTTCTTTTTAAACTACCACTTACTTTTGTCTTTGGCAAATGTTCAACAATTCCTTTGTTCATTTTAGATCATTTTAATGAATGAACTGGGCATAAGGTAACAATCTGCCTGGATGTTATGGAGCAGCTGTCTTTGTATTCTGCCAAATCCCAAGAGGGATAAATTTTCAAGCTATGCTTGTCATGTACAGGCCCCCATGAAGCATCATTAACATAGAACTGAGGTTTACTAAGCTCTGTTTCACACAGTTTTCATGAAGGCCAATTATATACAATTTCTCCTGCATTTCTGTGTCAATCAGGGATTTCTTAAAAGGAGCAGAGAAGACAGTATGTTATTCCAGCTGAGAGTCTGAAGTCTTAGTATTTTGCAGGAATTCCTTTGAGACAAGGCTGAGCTGTAATCCAAAAGAGTCTTTTCCTCTTTTGGCTGCTTTAGGGTGATGTTCCTAGCACAACTTTTTAACATACTCCGCCAGATAGAACATGTGAACCAAAGCAACCTTCCAAATCGAAATGTAAAAGACAAACCTTAAAAATGGTTTGTTGGAGGAACAAGAGTTATACCAAAGACATGGCTGCTGTCCCACCCCATGAATAGTGACTGAGTACTCCATTACAAATACCTAGGTTCTCTGAAATTTCCAACAATCAAGGATGAGTGTGGATCTTTATGTAGTCAAAACAACTCCATCCATGTTTAAGCAGGCCTAGGGAAATCCAAAATTTGCAGAACTATTTTTAAAAAGGAGAGGAGAGCAGAGGAGCAGAGAGAAAACTCTAAGATAAAGGAAAGGACAAAACAGCCCCATGTGGGCTGAAAGTGCCCAGTGAATATGGGATATTGACTGGCAGTTGGGGTGGAAAATTGAGCAGTGGCTCCTAAGGGAAATGGAAAAGAGTATCCTGAAGGATAGCATGGCTGGCTGGATATTAAACAAGAACATTCCACATTGCACATGTTACAGCAGCTATCACTTGTAATATGAGGTAGAGGCTACCTGTGCTTTGCTATCATGACATTCTGTCTCTTCCCACTCCCTGGCAGTGGCAACCAATGAGGAAAAGCACAAGCCAGGAAATGCAAAGCATCATGACATCAGAAGATGGCTAAGTCCTACTTAAAGTTACAAAGCCAAGGAAAACAAGCTACACATTTCATATACTGTTTAGTCAGCCTTTAGACTAAAACTTTGGCAAAACATGGAAATGGTCAATCCTTCGTTGCATGTGGACACAGGCTCTGACTGACCTCTAGGCCCAGAATGTCCTTCAGCCCAAAGGCTGAATTCCTTGGAGGAAAAGGAATTCCATGGAGAAGCTTCCAGAGGCCAAGTTCCAGTGATGGGTAGGTGGGTTCAAGATACCAAAATAAAACACAGTTTAGCTGAAAACTCTTGCAGCCAATAACTCAACCCTAAGGCAGGCATTTCAACTTTTTACATTGGGAAAAAGGGATGCACCAAAGCTGGGAAACTTGTCAATGACTGATGGTTGAGGAATGCAACATGACCTTCTGGGGACTCCGGGAGGGCCAGTTCCGCATCCCTAACCTAAACTGAGCACAGCATACAAGTTGTGCATTGTGACCTGGCAACGGCTTGATAAACATCCCATTTTTTGCCAATCAGGACCTTAAAAATCAGGGGCATTCTTAAGCATCTGTCCAGTCACAGCGCACGTGTGGTGTCACGCACTGAGCCCCTGGCCCCAGTCTGGGGAGAGTGACAGCCTGAGAAACCAATACTGAGTCAACAAGAGTCAACAAGCTATAGAGTCAAGCTCAGCCATGGAAAGTCAAATGCCTCATTTCCACCAGGTATCCCACTGGCTGAAGAGATGGGATGGGTTGAGGCACAAAATATGGATATGGCCTATCTTCCACAGCTGGGGGACCTGACCTTGGTGGAGAGGGTCTGCTCCTCAAGCAGGGAATGTTTTCCTTGTAAACAGGGCCCCCAGAGCATGTCTCTGCATGAGAGGGGTCTTCAGAGGTGTCTCCTTTGATGCATTCTCAATTAAAACGGGCAGAAAAGTAGCATCCAGCGAGGTGCAACAGCCACCTGAGAGCCAGGTTTCCCTGCCAGGAGCAAATACCTGAGCTACCTTTAGCCCACTGATGGTCACCAGAGCAAGAAGGAGCAGACCTTGCTGGAAACAACATACAGGCAGTCCTGAAGTTATGAACAACATGAAGTTATGCGCAAAATGTCATAAAGACCATTAATTTTAAAGAATTGCTGTGAAAAATCACCATCGCTTTAGAGAGAGAAAGGAAGTGAAAGGGGAGAAAGGGAGGACTCCAAAGCATCACCACAGAGAGACAGGAAGCTGAAGGGGAGAGAAGGAGGCCAAAGTATGCCTTCCTGTCCCACCAATCCAGAGAGGGAAACCCCTCCGACATTTCCTTGCTGCAAAGAGGAAGCGCTACTGAGTTTGGGGGGGCGGGGTAGAGATATTCACCTTCATGGAGTCCTGTGTCCCTAACCCTCACGAATGTGGAGGGCCAACTATATGTGATCCAACGTCCATACAAATGCAACTTAAAAACAAATTTCTGTTTTCTCGGGAACAGAACTCATTCGTAACCTGGGGAATGCCAGTATTGGTAACTTAGAAAGCGTCCAGCTTTCACTGGCACTGTGAATTTTCTGGACTTACTCAATGTGCTGATGGTTTAGTCTTTCGTCATGTTGCCCATGAACTAATTCTTATCCAGGAACTACTCTATGAATCTTTATTGGGACCATTAAAGCTTATAGCTAATTACTGGAATTGCAGTAACTAACTACATGCAGATGATCTTCTCCTACCACAATAAGGATCTTTCAGAAAATTCTGAAAATCATTCCTGCATATGGTAGGATGTCAGGGTTGATGATCAGCTTTAAAAAATCTGACATCTTATCTCTGAATTTATCTAACCCAACTAAAGATGAGCTCATGAGAACTACTGGTGTCCCAACAAATGCCAAGAATATAATATACTTCAGGGATACATCTACCAAAATCATATCAATATGTGATCAAACTAAACTTTTAACCAACTATTAGGCTATTTTAAGAATTAGTAAAAATTAAAACTTTCATGATTAGGGAAAAGTGCTGCTATAAAGATCATTATTCTGCCAAAAATGTTGTATCTATTTCAAACTTCACCTGTCTCTCATGAAATGGCAATCATACATAATGGATTTTATTCCTGAGAAGAACAGGGCAAGATTATCAAGGCAAATCCTCTTTAAATGCTCTAGCTAGGATGGTTTAGGCATCTTGATTTGTTGCCATCTTGTGATGCACACCATCTCAAACAGTTCAGGTTGTGATCAACCAACCCAAAGCAACATGAATTGAGTTGGTGGCAAGCAGTAATGAATGACGCAAGTGACCCTGTGGCCCCTCGACATCATCTAGGGCAGTGGTTTTCAACCACCAGTCTGTAGACCAGTGCCAGTCCATGGGAGATGTCCTGCCGGTCCATGGGGGCGGGGGGGACTACATCCTGCTCACCATGGAAAGGCATGTGGGCAAACTGCTCCACCACCTTTTCCTCTGTTGGCATTGCATTTGCAGGAGGTATGCCGGTGCGGGGGGAGGGGCAGGGAGGGGAGGGGCGGATCAGTGGGAGCTGACTGGGACCCACGATGTGCCAATTTTGATATTTTATTCTTTTGTTGGCATGTTTGGTCGCTCAGTTTCTGGTTGTTTTAGAGAATGTCCATCTTCTTTTTGGTATTGTATTTGGAAACTAATACACAGAATACTGTATTATGTGTATGGTGCTTTCCGTTTCTGCCTCGGAGGTCCCCGAGGTGGTTCTCCTGTTTTCGCTGGTCCCCGGCTGTTGAAAGGTTGAAAACCACTGATCTAAGGAACCACAGGATAATTCAGATTCCCAGCTCCAAAATTAGAGATAGAGGTCCAACCTCAGAGCTGGAAATCCACACTCCAGTCTCCTTCCCACACACTGTAGGCAGCACAGAAAAACTGGTGGCTGTTTCTGAGGTCAGAAAATTGACTTCAGAGTGGGGTAAAGGGGGTGTTTGGGGGGATAACAAGGGGAGGAGACTGGGGCCACCAGGATATGTGTAATCCTGGCAGCACTCCAGCCTCCTTCCTGTTCTGAAGTGAGTGCTTCGGATGACCAAAAATGTCGATCTAGGAAAACTGAAAAGTGGAGGGCCGAGGGGGGCAGAGATTGTATCCACAACTTTGCCTGTTCTGCACTGGATGCTCATAAACCTTCAGGTTCAGGGGCTTGTGAGCCCAGTCCTAATGGAGCTACAAGAGTTACCATTCAGACCAGACAAATAGAAATGTTCACAAGTGGTAAATAACCCATTTCTGCAGGCAGCTATGGAAATGTGGAAAAGATGGCACAGGTTCTTTGGTCTTGGGTCTTCTCTAATTATTCCATTCCTCCACCATCCGCCATCTTTCCATCCCTATAAACTGGAAGGGTTTCCAGGCTAGGAACAGACCAGGCTATATAGGTTAAAAAAGACTAATCTGTGCTGCTTTCCTCCTTCACAGAAAAGCTTCAGCTGAAAGCAGAAATAATTCATGTGCTAACCAACTTTGCATCTATAACTGTACAAACAAAATTAGACACTAAGGGGCTGCTTTCAGAACTTTATCATATGCTAATTGATATTAAATATGGATCCTCTGAAGGTGTCATATTAGCTTGGGGAAAAGACGTGGGCAAACCTATTGAAAAATCTAGCTGAAACTAGATTTGGACTAGTGCTCCATTTAATTCTGTTTCTGCCAAGATCAAAGAGAATTTGATTAAATTACTGTATCCATAGTACCCAACCCCAATGAAATTAAGTCATATTAGAAGCTCAATATCCCCAAATGATGGAGAAGATGCAATGAAATTGGCACCTACTTTCAAATTTGGTGGGTTTGCCCCTCAGTCAACCAATTCTGGAGGAATGCACTGGCTCTGAATTTTTCACAAGGGTCAGGCTGAGTTTAACTGTGCTAGCAAGGTCCCTATTCACACTTGGCTTCATTCAGCATGTAAAACCTACCCTGGTTTATGTAAGCTTCGTACATGGCTAAGCAATGAGTGCAGCACCCTCAGACCAGCCATGTCTCTAGGATAATCTATGGACTGGCTCTTTTTCTTCCCATGGCCTATGCTCCAGCCTCTGAACATAGAATGCAGGGCCCTGCTACTTCTAATGCTCAAAATGTATTTCCTCACTCTTAAACTTTCCAGCCTGGGAAACAGCACGATACCCAGCTGTCCCTCACATCTGGCAACGCTGCTCCCTGGCTCTCAAAAGCGGAAAAGTCACATCATGATCAAATCCTCCTACAGAAAAATAAAATAATTACAGAGCTTAAGCCTTAAGGCATATTGCTCCTTTCACTGAAATGTTGACAGGAAGCTTAATTTGATCAAATAATGTTTCCCTCTCCCTCTCCCTCTTAAATACTGTACACAGAGCAGACTTCAGACACAAGTAACTAAGCGCAACACAAAAATATACACTGCCGGATGGGATTCTCTCCCTAAGGTTTCACTTAAATATTGATATGGAGACAGAGAGAGATAATTAAGCATATGAAGTAAGCAAATGCCTGATAAACTGAATGACTGGAACTAAATAGTTATGCCGTGTTCAAAAGGGTAGCATGTGCAGACGTGACAAGGGCAAACTTTCACTGGAAAACCAGTCCAATAAAATGGCATGCGGAATGTTAATTAATGGCGCAATCTATGGGGTAGGTGCTAGAGAATAAACAGAATCTCCTGCGAAAGAACATTTACCCTGACAATTTGTCAGTTGAATAAGCACATCTTCCAAGTGAGGGCTGATCTTCATAATCGGGGGTGTTGTAATTGGCATTTTCAGTGCTTATGCACAGCCTGCTTCAAGAGCAATTAAACCTCCTATATTACCATAGACTTAGGAATAAGTATGTTAAACCCAAGAAACAACTGCTGCAGTACATTAATGGCATTTCTCAGAATGGAGGGGAGAGAGGAAAGCTTGAAAATGCTCCAAGATTACATTTAATGAGGCTTTAAAGTGCAATGAAATTTTGACTACAGAATCACAGTGTCTGACAAAGTCACAACCAGGTAACAACTATGCAATGCTTCATTCCATAATTAGCAGAAGTAATATTCTAATGAATTCCAAGATACATTAATGAGTTCCTAGCACTGTGTCTGTGCTGTAGAAGACCTAAATGAATTAAAAAATCTGGTTCTTCTTTTTTAAAAATGTAGCTTATAAGACACCATCCATATCCATCCCACACCACAGAGCTGAATAAAGAGCCAGAATGAAGACATGCCACTTGGTACCGGCCTCACATCTCCTGCCCCAAGAGATCCTCTTGGGGAGATAATAGCTCCAGTTTCCTAGCAGGCATCCAAATTTCCCAGCCTTAGTGGAGTTGTCCTACCATAAATATCAGAATGGTTCAAATATTGGACTCCCTATTTCAGAACATTGCAATCTCAGTGCATCAAGGATGGTTCAGGCAGAATCTGGTTCAGATATGAAGGTCCATATCTGAATCTGGTTCAGATATGGGCCTCCAAAAGATTCTGGAGTGAGTCATTGGTGGTTCCCCTACCCCTTTAGTAAAACTCCCACATTGGGGTGGGGAGATTTCAGGAGGGAGTTTCAGTCCTGGTGAGTGCTGATTCTGATCCAAACTGGGGACGGTGCACAAAAAAGAAAGGACTCAGCTATATGCTGCACAATTAACATAATGTCTACGTTGATGCTCAGTGTGATTGATAGAAAGTTGGACTTGGAGAACTAGTTTCGTAATCTTGCTTGGGTCATAAACCCACCTGGTTTACTCTACTCCATGCTTAACATGAGAATCACAGTCTCCACCTTCACAGGAGTATTGTGGGGGCCAACAAGATTAAAAATTATAAAGCACTCAATTATACATGCCTTAGAAAATGCAATCAGCATCAATGGAATAGCAAACATTCTTCATAGTAATTCCAGGACTATGCATTCAAATTTGCTCCACTTCAATTCTTTAAGGCAGCTTTCTTTTTAAAACAAATTACATGCTCCAGAAACATTTATGTTTCAATACAACAAAAGCTCTACAACAAACACTGTACATAAGATAAGCCATTTAAATCAAGGAAAACTCCCACACATTGGATCAGAGAATCTACACAGTGTAGGTTAAACAAATCATTCCTTTCCAGAAAACCCATTCAAAAGCCCAAGGAAGTGACAAGGAGCTTTGCATGAAGTGGGTACTTTCTAACAGGCTAGGGAGAAAAGAAGTTCAGGATCAATTAACATCTTAGCTCACTTCCTGGAGCCCCTGCATCTTGATTAAGAGCAGAAGTGGGCAATTTCACTCTCTAAAACTTACATCTATCTTGTGCCTATTTCATACTGGTTACAACTTATAATCCAGGTAGGATTCTATGGGAGAGAGTGGTCTTTCAGCTAGCTTGGTCCCAAACCATGTAGGACGCAGGTCCCAGACCTTTTTGGAACTTTGCACATATTTGGGAATTTGAGACACTCCTGTGTGCACCACCACAAAATGGCTCCCATGGAAGATTGGCTACATAATGGCTGTCTGGAGAGTTGGGTAATCAAACAAAACTTAAAGAAGTCTGGGAACAGAAACAGCAAGGCTACAGAAGAGAGCAGGAAGGCAAAGAGGTAAAGAAAGAGCAGTGCTAAAGACTAGGAGAAAGAGAATCACTAAGTTAAAGAAGTGGAGAAAAAAGTGGGAAATTATTGAAACGGAGGCTGGAGGAAGTGGGGAAGAACAAGGTAGGAGAGAAATAAGACAACCCTAATGTTTTCCAAGGCTTTTACTTTAAAATGTATATTTGAGAGTGGGGCAGAGAGTGGAGAGCTTTGTGGACCCATTCCAGGTCCCTGCAATGGCCATGGTGCCTACAGGTGCTACACAGGGGACCTCTGGTATAGGGCTCCCTAGGTCCTAAGCACAGCTCAGAATTCTGCCAAGAAAGAGAGTGGTAGCCAATGAAGGTATCGTAACCAAGAAGTCACCTACTCCCTGTAACCAGCCCCAGTCAATAATTTAGCTGCAGCATTCTGACCTGCTGCTGTTTCTGAATACTTCCTGAAAGTGGCTTGATACAGAGTGCATTACGGTAGTGTAAATTGCATGTAACTATGGCGTGCTTTACTCTGGCCAGATACAGAAGGCACAACACTACCTTTTGGAGCTGGTCGACTATAGGCATGAGACAAACTGGACAAGTAAATGCTTTGTTCAACCAAAGATATATGGGTTTGAACTGCAAAATTTGAGAAGTATGAAAACAGGATGAGCACAAAGTGGTTAAAAATAGCCCCCCCACCTTATATGGATTAGCATAATATGAAACAGAGTTTTGACGTTTTCTTCTTAAAGAGCCACGTAACTTGGAAAGTTATTTCTACAATCTTACCTACAGTACTCTGTGTAGGACTTTAAGGCACTGAGATTTAAGAAAATGATATTCCCATACCAGGTTATTAGCATAGGAAGCATAGCATTTGAGGGAGGATTCTTGTAAGCCACCTAGTCTAGCTCACTGTTCAGTGTATGGAAGGCAAAGCCAAAACATTGTCTGGCTGAAAATCTCCAGCAAGGAAGAGTCCATCCCCTATCCAAGTAATTGGTTCCATTGTTAAACAACTCTAACCCATCAAGAAGTTTCTGCTAACATCCAACCAAAATCTGCCTTCCTGTAACTTAAACAGATAAAATCCAGTCCTGCTACTTGGGGCAGCTGCAACCAAGTCTCCTTCCTCTTCTGAGTGACAACCCTTAAAGAGTGCTTTTAGTCTTCATTTATCCAGATATGTCAACTTTCCCTCAGAGGATTTGTTTCCTTCATTGCCTTTTTCTAAATCCATGTAAGTTCTTCACATCCAACCGAAACCACTCTCAGAACTGGGGAAGCAATACAACAAATTATGTAGCTTCTTTATATCCTGAAGTGCTTGATCCTGCCTAATCTTGGAAGCTAAGCAGTGTCAGGCCTGGATGAAATCTGGATGAGTGACTTAAAATGTTGTGAGCTGCCCAGACAGTTTTGGCTATCGGCAGTATAGAAATGTAATAATAATAAACTCATTGGGGAAATCTGTGCAGGTTTTTTTAAGGCCATGTTCTCCACCTAGGGAGAAAACACCAAATGCATTGATATAAGCTGAGGAATACTTGGCTCAACATCACTGAAAATGAAAAAGTCCTTGTAGTTGTTGTGGACAACAAGCTAAACATGAGCCAGCAATGTGATGCAGGTGCAAAAAGGGCAAACACTATTTTGGGATGCATAACTAGAAGTATCACTTCCAGGACAAGAGAGGTACTACTTCCCCTTTACTCAGGACTTCAGACCTCACCTGGAATGCTGTATTCTGTTCTGGACACTCAAGTTTTTAAAAGATGCAGACAAACTAAAAAGCATTCAGAGGAGGGCAACAAAGATGATCCAGGGTTTGGAAACTAAGCCCCATGATGAGAGGTGGAGAGAGCTGGGCATGTTTAACCTCAAGAAGAGAAGACTATGAGGGGACATGATAGCACTCTACAAGTACCTCAAAGGCTGTCACAAAGAGGAAGGAAAAGACCTCTTTTCACTCTTCTCCAAGTGTAGGACACGGAACAACGAACGTAAACTACAGTACACCAGATTCAAGCTAGACACAAGGAAAAACTTCCTAACTGTCAGAGCAACACAACAGCAGAACCAGTTGCCAAGAGAGGTCATGGGCTCTCCCACACTAGAGACATTCAAGGCGAAACTGGACCATCATCTGAGTGGGATGGTGTGACTTGACATCCTGCACTAGCAGGAAGTTGGACCCGATGGCCTTCTTGGCCCCTCCTGACCCAACTATTCTATAGATCGATGAATCTATGTCCAATTCATCCAGAATAGTTTCCATGGCTTGGAAATTATCATTCTCTTAAGACAGCTGAAAACCACACAGTTACCTGTACCTCTTTTCAGTAGAGAGTCGGGACGCTGAGAATTTGACCTGCATTTCAGAGTGAACTGAGCTGATACATGACTTCTGAAGTAACATGTAGATCGGAATGCAGTTTTCCTTCAGATTCCACACTTTTCTGACTTTGCCATGCAGTTTACAGTTGGAAGAATGTACCAGACTGTATATTAACAATACATACTTTAGGATAAAATAAATTTCAACACGTGAATTTTTCGAGGGAGCATACATTTAGAAGCACGTCCTTTGTGTGGAGCACATGTACATAATTCATATTTAAAAGTAAATATCCATAAAGATTTTTTTAAAAAATAAAAACCGATAAACTGAGGAAGACATGGAACTGACCTATGAATTAATACAGGCTAGGCTGATACACTGATCTGCCCATCTCTAGCAGGAAGTCTCCAAGCCTTCTCCCTCTCTTCCTGTCTGTGGTGGCTGAGTCACCTCTGTTCTTCAGGGTTTTCCTTCCCACCTACCATGGCCTGTGACAGCTGTTCTCCCCATGCCTTCTCATCCAAAAGGTGCTGAAATGACCTTTGTTCCATTAGTTCAGAATACCTTTGGATTCTCCTCTTCTGACTACCTTCTATGCAGTTTCTTCCCTATCACTGTTCTTGTCTTCCCTGATAGCCTCTTGCTACTTCTTTCCTAGCTGTAGCACCCCATCCCCTATCCAAGAAGTGCTCATCTTATTGAAATATGGAAAATATGGAAATATGCTTCTCCAGGCTTCTTACCTTCTCTTCCAACAGAATCACCAGCTTAAGTTCAGTTATAAAAATAACATGACACACACACCACAGGTCATCTTCTTAGGTCTTAGTGGCAGGATTCAAAGAACTCAATAAATCATAATTGTTTATAAATCAGGAGTTTGTCGTGTTTTCTGAACACAGCCGGAGTGACTAACAAACCATGCTGCCAGGTTCAGACAACACTACAAGCCACCCTTGTTTTATAAACCACCAGGACTTATTTTGTTGTATAAACCAAGTGGTTGGCATCCTAACCTCTTCCTCTGCTGGTGTGGCCTTTGTTTCTTTCTTCAATTATCGCTTGAAGGTTGACTATATTCCTGCAATGTGCTGTTCTTGAGAAGGAGGGATATCAGAGAAATAGCCAAAGGGTTCAAGTGAGCTTGGAATTCTATGAATCTGACCTGCAGATTGAACAGTCAACTAGCTTTTTGCAAGTCACACAGACTCCATGGATGTGGTGAGTCATGGATGAGGAAAAATTCCCACTCATTTGCACTTACGCTAATGCATACTTATGCAAACAAAACAAAAATCTGATTCTATCAATGGATGGATGATGGAACAAAAGATTCCCAACAATCCATAAAACAGATAGAACTGCTGTATGTAAATCCATACATCCCTCTTGCCCACTCATTCTGAAACACAAAGGATACATAAGTTAGGTGGACCAGATGCCTTGCTGCTCTTCTCCACCCTCTGAATCCTCTTTCTGGTTGCCGGCAACCAGTCTGCATTTGACTGGTGCTGTGCAGTGGATATGGGGAGGCATTGTGGGTTACTGATGCACTCCATGGGCCCTATCAAAAGAATGGTTCAACAGGTAGCATCATGAAGTTCCCCAGTGTCCAAAGCCACAAGAGTTTCTTGAAGGCATGCCAAGGCATCATGCCCTTCAGCTTGTTAGGGAAAGCATCAGAAACAATATCCTTGAGGCTACCTTCCCCAGTTGTTCTGCAGATAAGGGCTGCCTTGCTAATGAGAACAAATCTGTTTGCCTTCCTGAAACCGCGTTACTCCCAGGAAAGAGCATGGGAGGCTGTGTGTGTATGAACAAATTCTGCAGTAGTGGGAGAGAGGAACTTCATAAAATCCATAGCAAGAGAGATTGCCTTTCGTTCTTGGCCTGGGGAGCAGATTGCTTGCCCAGCTAACTTTGTATTCAATAAATGGTACATAATCTTTGAAACAGGTAGTTTGGTTTCTTCCTGAGTATCCTTGAAGTCAGGTGATTAAAACACTGACCATCTTGGAGAAAGCAAAAAGGTGGTATGCCTTAGGCCAGGGGTCTCAAACTCAACTTACCTGGAGGCCGCTGGAAGTAGAGTCTGGGTGAGGCTGGGCCGCATGAAGCGGTGGTGGTGGGCCGCTCATCCCGCGTCGCTCCCAGAGGCCGGCCCGGGTGCCGCCGGTGCTTTGAAGGCCGCAGGGCCCCTCCCCCGTGCCCCACCCATCCCAGCAATTGGCCCACGGGCCACAAGTTTGAGACCCCTGCCTTAGGCTGTCCTTCATACCCTGAGGCCATTAGGAACTTCGGGGTCTTCTGTCTTGGGGTGGACTGAGGCTGCCTGCACGGGCGAAACAACCAGAACAGAATGAAACCATGCAGTATTCAACGCATCCAGCTGCTTGACCCCCAGCTGACAACAGGAAGTTGTTGCATAGATCATGGTTCCACCTGCTTACTGGACCGCTGGTTGGACCAGCAGTCTTTCTTGCTCAGGACAATCTGCATCAGCTTTCCTGGGTCTGGTGGCCTGTGGTCCAGATATTTTGGACCCCAACACTCAGGATTCATCATCATTAGCCTGGCTGGCAGGGAGAGTTGACATCCAAAACATGTGAATGGCACCAGGAAGAGGAAGGCTGCTGTAGGGTTTCGGGCAGGAGTCTTTCCCAACTGTACCTGAAGGAGCGGAATGGAAATCAGAATCCCTTGCATGTACTCCAGTGAGCTAAAGTCTTTCTCCTAAACTATTTTAAACATCGCATAGGAATCGCATATTCCTCTCCTATCCCAGTGGAGATCAAACTTTGGAGAGAATAGCTTAAATGAAAAGGGAGAGGCAGCAAGAATCCAAATACCTTGAATCTCTCCGTACCTTAAAAATAAAAAATTAAAATGATGGCCCTTGCTTACTCGCATCGAGATTTTGGTGCCATTTTAGCTATTACAACAAATTGATGATGGGAGATCACAGGATGGTTCAGGCAACTATAATGTGCTTGCTAGAAATCTGGTAGAATTCTCTCATTAAGTGCAACTGTCTGGTAATTGCTTCAAGTTTTCTTTTGTCATGAATTGTCACTTTTAAAACAGCCAAGCCACAAACTACAGCTACTGATGAAATAATGAGGGATACATTCCTAGTCCAGTTGCAAATTGGAGGCTTACAGAGAAGATGTCATTTTTAAAAAGGGGTCTACTGGGCTAAAAGAGATGCTACCTTAGTTTATGAACTGATGGGAAAGAATAGAAAATTAAATGTTACAGATTTAATACTGCTATTCCAAGCACTCTGGTGGCTGGTCATATTCACTTCTCTCTAGCCAAGGCATTCGAACTGTATTCCCCAGAACCACATCCAGGGTTCACTCCTATGGTTTCAGTAAAATTGTAAGATCTTTGTTTCATTTAAAGGAGAGAAGTCTGTGACAAGGTTGGGTCTTCATTCATTTTAACTCGCACACATACCTTGAAATTATATTAATACATTTTAAAGCGAACGTGATTTCATGTGAGAGGATTTTGATTGCAAGGAAGAGAGATTGCATAGGCTTGATACAGGATACAGGAATGAAATGGATGTCAAACCAGAAATGCATTTGCAACTGTCACCAATAACACCAATTTTTTAATTTTCTTTGTGACAAAAAGCAAGCACATACAAGTCATTAAAATAAAGTATATTTTTTCATACTATTTCATACTATTTGTTCGTGATGTTATACTAAAATTTAGTATGTACTGTATTCATTAAATTTAATATTATTTTGTTCCTAATAAATTGATTCTTTAATGCATTTATAAATAATTTCTGTCCGCATTGTATGAAATATTGCAACATTTATTGTAACATTTTGTTCAAATCAAAATATATTACACAAAATGTATTTATTAATGGGTTCTGCACTTATTTTTCACATTGAGAAGGATTCCTTGAATATCTCAAGTCTGAAGACCACTGTTCTAGAGCATGAGTGGAAATTCAGCCCAAAGATTTGGAGTTCACAAATACTATCTGTAAATTGTAGAATGCCTGTTGTTGAAAGATGGTACACAATTTGACTGCCTGGAAGTAGGAACAGGGAAATCCTGTGTTCAAATTTACTTGTTCATCTCTTTCCTATTTGCCATAGAACAATAAAATACTGAAACATCTTACAGGACTGTTGTAGAGATTACTGAGGAAAGAATATGTAGTTCTTCAAAAAATCAGAGGCAGATTTATATTAAAAATCTACATCAGTTTTATAACAGCCTTTTTTTCTTTTTTAAGCATGATTTTTCCCCAAGGTGTCCTGTAGTTTGGTGATGCTGCTGATAATTCTGTTAGGAAGCAATCCTTTGCAGTTTACACAGGAGAATGTCCTACAATTCCCCACTGGCTGTAAAACTTTCTCCCTAAATCTGCAGAAGATTGTATTCCTAGGGAGCTCCAACACCCAGCACCAAACCAAACTACAGCCCCCAGGGTGTCCTGAAAAAAGGGAATGATTATATATCCAGTGTAAACCCATGGTGCAGATAAATCCAGAAAGCACTATCTACATCTGGCAGAAGGTAGACTGGAATCTACTAGATAAATCACAGATTGATTTACAGGAGATGGGCAGGGATTTCTGTCTCTCAGTTGTTTAACAGTCATACAGCAAAATGCCTCCTGCCCTCAATTATACTAGTAAAATGAAGAAGACAGCTTGGGTAGGGGAAAAACCAGAAGTGGATTTATTTTGTGTGAGTGAACTGAGCGCAATTCAGTTCTTGTTCTCAAATCCCTGGACCAAAATTCTTATTCTCAGTGTCTCTTTCACCTAGTTTCAGTTGTATATCTCAACAATCAGTAAAAACAGTGTAGCTAACACAAGCCTGAAGCCTGCCCAGCCCTGAACTAAATTTAAGTGTTGAGGGTGTTTATTTTATGCGAAGAAAACATCAGACCCCTTGCAACAAACCAACCAAGCAATACTATGAATTGCTGAAATACGGATTCTTAATCAGGTACCTTTGCAGGATTTCAAGTGTTGGGGACAGAGGATTTGTGAGAAAGCCATGGAATGAGATAGTACTAAAACTCTGGCTTACAAGCAGGCTTGACTTTCCTGGAGGGAGGGAAAGTCTCAGTGCCTGGAGCTTGAGATGCACGCAGTCTTGTTGACAAAGCTGTGGTCAACTTGTGGAACAATGGACCAGGATAAGGATAAGGAAAAGTTACAATGTTTGTTACTCCCTCTGTTGTTCCCATTTGCCCTGTTCAGCCTAGGCTAGGGTAACATCAGCTGCCTAAAACTTCTGCCCACCTGACATGCCTTTCACCGATCCAGAAACAAATTTCTATCTAGATGATAACTGGAAAGCAGGAATGTCCAGTGGAGTTAGTGAATCAAACAGTGACTGCACCCTAAGAAAGTCTTTTGTTTGTTTGTTTGGACTTTTGAATTATGCGTTGATTTTTTTTTTCTCCTTTCAGGGTCTTTGGGTCATAGTGTACATGATTGCCCTGCATTTGAGTAAAATCAGGGTTTCTTACTTTGATCATGACTTTTCTTCTGCTTTTGAGGCTGCTGCAAGCTATCCTTTTCAGAACTGCTTTCCGAAAGAGTAAGTGCTTGGCTCCTAAGTAACTTGGAAAAGATAAGTTGTCTTCTTTATTTTATTTTATTAATTGGTGAGGGTTAGACTTTGTCACACTTTCCCATTTAAAAACATTTTCTTCAATTCCTACCTGGATTAATTTTCCCATCTGGGCTTTGATAGATCAAACACCTCAGACCCTGGAAGAATCATGTCCAGTCTTCATTTGGTTCTACAAGAGCCTGTATCTTAGATCTCAGTTTGGAATAGTTAGCTATAATTTTTCTTATCTTTCCCTAAAATTTGGGACTACAGTGCTATATAGCTTGAAACTTTAAGAATGAAATTTAACTAGTTTGGACAGGAGAAAGTTTACATGGATAAGTAATAATTTAAACTGCTGCTAGCTTGGCCTAAGATAGCTTTTGCCTTCCATAACTACTCTATTGGATACAGTTTTCCTAATACCATTCTCCTAATGGGAAAATGAAGTCGCATGGCTTTGTTGGTCTAAAAGAATCTGTCCAGTCTTCAATTGCTTCAGTTTTAAAACACATTTTTAATACATTGAACTTGGATCAGCTCTGGTTACAGTGTCTCACACACTGAGGCAAAGCCAAAACCTCATTTTCAGGTTCAAATTACACAGTACATTAAATAGGTAGTATGCAAACTACCCTCTCCTTTTTTTAGTCACAGGTAACTGCAGAGCCTTGAATGGAACCAGGACTACTGAACAGAGGCAGGAGAAGCCCCCCAAAGCCACAAGTTTTCCGAATCTTCCACACCAGTAGGGCCTTAGAAAAGAAAAAAATTCCACAAGCCCCAGGGCAGCAGCTCAAAGGATTTCACACTAGGGTATGAATACTGGTGGAAAACAAGAATATATAATCACATGATGGAGTAATCCTGTGGCCCCTCAATAGTGCCCAGAGAGCCATAGGATTGTGTGGGTTCCAATATTCAAGGTTTCATAGCCTAGGGTAAGTGATTGGATCACCCCCTTCCCCTCAAAGCCAGCCATAGGCTCTGCAGAGAATGGGTACTGAGGATGATCCTGGAGGAAGGAAGGGGAAGGGATTGGCTCCACCAAGTTACAGCATATCCCGGTGGCATTCCAGCCTCTCTCCTTCCCCATCCGAAGTGTTGCATCTAGATGACTGAAATCTGCTGTCTACCTGACTTGCTGGGCAGGAGTGGGGTGGGGGGATGTGTAGCTCACCTCTGTGGTCCTCACATCCTCCATGGGATGCCCATAACCCTCCAAGGTAACCCTGGACTGCACCCCAAGGCACCAGGCATTGCTCCTACTGTATGCCACTGTGCTGGATAGTATAGGATTAGGCTTCAGATCTCTTGTATTTCTTTTTGGCTCCACAGAATCCACAGAGACAAGGTGATGCACAGCTCCATTTCCCATAAGGGAGGAGAGACAAGCTTAGCTAGAAGCTGATACGGCTTTGCAAATGCAAAATCGCACGATAATTGCGTGAATGCAGTTTATGCCAATCCAGAGGAGCAGGATACCCGTGTTGGGATGGGGTGGGGGAATCAAGAACTAATCAGTCAGTGAACTTGCTAGAGAGTTACCTGATACAGAGATGGGGGAATTACTTAACACATCTTTTTGATTTGTCTTGATAAAGCTCCAACTCTTCATACATTCTGAAAATATGCCTTTAAAATACAAGGTAGTGCTAGTTATCAGTTAGAGGATGTAAAGCATGAGCAAAAAATACTTTCCTAAATAAAATAGCTTCACTGCAGCTGAAGAATAACACATCTCATAAAACAATTATCCACAAAATCTTGCTCTCCGGTTTCCCTATTCTTGTTATTCTCAGAAACAGATGCCATTCTTAGAAACACAGCCATTTCCATCACTTTTAGATTTCTCCAAAAAATTCAATTTCCATGCGGAAGAAGAAATGAAAAATCTAGTGTTATATAAGAACAAAGGTCAAGCTGAATACAAAACAGCATGAACTATCCAACTTGGTATCATTCTTTCAGGATTTCGTTGGCTATTTCTAAAGATTTCTAAAGATTTCTAAAGCTAGGTTATATCGTTAAGGATTGTTAATATCCTGATCCTATTGAAATATCCTCTAAACATAAAATAATATAATTAATAATGTTACACACTAGCATTTTTGTTTCAGGTTATATTTAATAGCTTAACACACAAATAAGCAGTTTCTCTTTCTATACAATCAAAATAAACAAATTGTGCTGGAACCCTCCTAGATCTAGATAGGAAAGCATATTTTCTCTCCCTCAGTAAAGTATACAAAGTCTATGAAATGGCTAAAGAAGGTCACACTGTTTTAAACGCCAGCCAAACTCACGACTTTCCCTTCCCTCATATTGAGCATCTGGACAAGAAACACGCTAAGATCTCACCGACAATACTTGTGAATCTTCCAAACCATCAGAGAAGCTCAGCCACTTGGTTTCAGAGGCTGCCCTTCCACAAACACAATACAACAGTGTCTGTCCCTAAATAAGTCCACTTTCCCATATCATCAGGGAACTACATCATCATTATGCTTTTCAGTCAGAAAATCTGGACTACTTTCAGATACTACAAAACTAGTACAGAGCACAAAGGGCTCTTGAGCTTTTTAGCAACATCTTCAAACTGTAACCTTGCAATTACAAGATACAGAGCAGCTGTACGCTGATGTGCAGGCAGGTGGTTAAGTTCACTCTGCAAAAATCAAGAGAGGCATGCCCATTGCGAAGGCAGATGGGATCACTAGGAGAGGGCTGTCATTTGGAAACAAACAGTTGAGAGAAAAGCTTCAGAAGAATCAATGCTGAGCTAGGCAGGAGTGGCTGCGCTTTCACAGAAATCTTTATGTCTCACTCATTATATTCCTAGCACTGGTCATGTGCTCAAGATATCAATGCAGGGTGATTTGAAACAGGCAGAATTCAGCCACCTATTTACCTCTGTCTACCTCTGTCAAAGGCATGGCACTGCTTGCCTGCTTTATCTATACATTGATTACATGTACATGAGCAACTGGCTTGTATTAGAGGAGTGGCGCATTCTACGGTGTGTGAAAGAGAGAGGGGAACTGAAAAGTCCCCCCCTCCCCGTCCTGCATCAAGGTCCAGAATGACACAGAGAAGAAAATACACCTTGTTTGAACATTTTAAAAACACTTTGTTCTCCTAAAGATGGCACACCATCTGTTAATGAGTGGCTGAACTCCCTGCGCTCCCTTCCTCCTACACATGCGCTAGATTGACAAAGCTTACACATGTGACTCTGACCTCAGAATCAGCCTCCAAACTCTGTGCTCTAAAATAGCGAGGCACTGTGAACAGACCAGTAGCCATCTTGAGATCAAGGCAGCAGAGAAGAGTTCTCAGCGAAGCACTGAACTTTTGCCTCCTTGGGGCTAAATAACGTTTGACGCAAGGCAGAGCAAGCTTTTGGGTGTATGTTGGAAGGCATCCCACCGAATCTGTGGATTTCTTACTGGTGCAGTCACAGCTGCACAATATGATTTGCACAGTGATAGGACTAAATCCACAGAGTTGCAGGTGTCTAGCTCAAACCTGGGGCAGGGAGCAAAAGGCAGGGCAAAGCCAAGGAGGGTAATTCTGAAGGTGCAAATGTTTAGAAGGGATTCCCACAATGACAATCCTCCCCCGTTTTCTTTCTGTAACTGGTCATGGCCAAAACAAGAGTCTGCAAGTTCCTTCTTTGTTGCAATAAGTTTTGACACAATGCTTCACAGATTTTTTTTTAACATGGCAGTGTCTCTCTCATTCAAGGGGCATTCAAGCACTTGATGTTGGACACCAAGAGATGTTTGCCAAAAGGAGGTCTGACGAAGAGGGAGGAAATCCGGGCTGCTGGCAACCACTGAGCCCACAAAAAAACTCTCACAAACTCCCTGCCCCACTGAACATTTTCCAAAAGGCAAGGAAAATGCTGTATATGAAGAAACAGTACCAGAAGGTTTGGTTTGTTATGACAATGAATAACATTTCAACCTTGATTTATTTTTGTAGTAATTTAATCCACAATATGTTAAAGATTGTGATCTGTTTATAAAGTTGATGAAACTTAGATTCCCTTGCAAAGATGTAACAAACTTCAGAGTTACCGTTTTCTTTCCCTCCTTTTTTTTGGTTTGTATTAAATTAAAAACATTTAGGCAGAATCAGGGGATGTTAAAGCTAGAAGGTTTACACACAATCATCTAGATGCAATTTGTATAAGTTCTCTTTTCTATGTGTTCCATTTTTGTCATTCTGTTGTGAGATATAATTCTAAAATTCATGGAAGACATTGCCAAAATGCCCCCGCCCCCAAGTCACCACCTGCAAATGGGATAGTAAATGTGTAGTGGCAGGAGAGACGCATTTTCACATCATTCTGTCATAGATTATAAGTGCAACTCCGTATCAAGATCTGTCCACTGAAAGATTTTAGGATTTGCCTGCTACCGGAGAGCACAATATAAGTAACCATAGCAAAAGGAGGGGAAGGGGAAGGAGGAGAGGGAGAAGTGGAAGGGGGGGAGGAGAGGGGGGAGGAACGGGGGGCTGAGTCATCAGTACTTTTGCAGTATTTTGCTTTATGACTGCACCCCATCTATGGTGCACCTTTCCAACAAATTCACATTTGGAGCAAGAACTTTTCCTTCCATTGACTTCAAGAAGAGACAATTGGTGAACATTTTAAAACCCACCACTGCAGATTACAGCCCAACCCACAGTTCCTCAGCAGAACTCACCCAGGACCCAAGCACAACCCACCACTGCTGGGATATCAACCATCCTATCTCAGACAACACAGCGCATGCTGCAGGGCTCTCCATTATGGGGAAGGGCCATGGCACAGAGGTACGTACAGCTCCCCTTTGGGGTGATTCTGAGGGCGTTTAATCCCTGCCAGCAGTGAACCCTGGGGTCTCTGCTGGCTGCACCACAGGGCTGATGAGGTGGGAATGCTATGGCACCACCTTGCAGTGGGTTAGGTGGCATCCTCATTACTTCCTTGCCTCATTCCCTGAGCGGCTGCCTCATGGGTATCATCTCAGGCCAGCCCTCTCAGGATGCAATGAAAAGTACGTTCAGGGATGCCATGGGCATGGCTGCTATTTCGCGATTACCATTTCGATGCCTTCTGCCTGATTTTCCCCCTTCCCATGCAGGCCCACCACAGGTAGGAAAGTGCATCTAGGACCATGGCTGCATAATTTCCCCACCTCTCAGCCAAAGCTGAGTATGGAATTGCTTGAACCATTCATCCACTCAATGGACCAGAAAAGTAAGACAGTTGTGAACTGCCAAGAAGAGGACACCAGTTCATGTAAGTTTGCATGTGCCATTTGCATGTGCCATAAGATGCAAATGCAGTCATCATTATTTAAGTAAAAATACAGTACATCTAGCCAGAGTCTGGAAGATTGCCTGGCAAATTTGTCTGCCAGTTCAATCTGTTGTGCAGGTGCCAGAGGTGGGCAACAGTTCTTTTAGTTCTTTAACTTAAAAATTGGACTTGGAATAGACAGCGATTCCAACAGAGGATGCCTTTG
The DNA here is from genome assembly GCF_004798865.1 of Varanus komodoensis. Taxonomy (NCBI): domain Eukaryota; kingdom Metazoa; phylum Chordata; class Lepidosauria; order Squamata; family Varanidae; genus Varanus; species Varanus komodoensis. The sequence goes on along the minus strand of NW_025335269.1, from coordinate 16,281,176 downwards.
AATAAAGGCCTGTCCACTGTCAAAGAGGTCACCAGGCCACCCTTCAACTACACCTTGCCTGGAATAGCTCAGAGGCCCGATGTGATGCAGATCTCCTGACAGGAAGCAAGTGAGGATGTGCAAGGATTACTGATTGCAGCCCAGACCATCACTGATAGGTGCTGGGGCAGAGAGAGTTTGCAGAAACATCTTCATTACCCTGAAGGCACGCCTGCATCTGGGAGCTCTGCCTGACTGGACAAAGTGGAGAAGACTAGTTTGGGATATGGAATTAACTGGGCTGTCCTTCATTTAGTAGAGGAGGTGTCTGGGTTTCTGCAGTTATAGGCAGTAAGGGAGAAAGAGGAAGAATTTGTGTGTGTGTTTGAGTGCAAAAGTACACCTCTAATTTTATTTTATTTTTTTGAAAAACCAGTGCCCCAGTATCAAAAAAGGGGGAAACGCTAGTTTAATCTATTACAAAACATTGTGTGTGGGGGACATCCTGTGTCAATACAGGGAAATTTACTACAGAGCTACCATCAGGTGTCTTGCAGCATTATGACTGAGTGAGGCTCTAATTTTGTGCAGAAAATGGCAAGTTGACAGCCGCCGTCGCTAGACTCTGGAGTGTTGACTCTAGGTGCAAGAAAGTCCTCTTCAGCTCCCTCTCTGACTATGGAGCTTGACCAAATTGCTCCCCCTCAGCTAAGCCTGCCCTACAAGACTGTTGTGAGATTAAACACCCACTTGGAGCGCTCTTGAGAAGGTGTGGGATAGAAACCGAATATGAAAATGAGCTGTGAAGCATCTGGCCCAGTGTTTTAATGATTTGTTTTTCTCTTTTAAAAGAAATATTTGCTTCCAAACTGCTAAATTTATCTGAAGTTACATCTCCTTCAGATCTGAATGTGACAGCCTTGCTCGGGGCTGACTGAATATAAAGTTCAGAGAGATGAGGAAAGGAAGCTATGCAAATATCTGAATGTCGTGGAACAGTTAGGTAATTTTAGACTGTGAAGTCTTATGCCTTCTCTCCTTTAGATACTAATGACTGATTTCACTTACTTTAAACTGTGGGACTCTCCCACTTAAGCTACTGTGTGGGTTCCTTGATATCTGCCCAAAAGTCCTGCTCTGATTACACCACTGCTACTGTGTGGTTTGCATGAGGCATTTAACCTGCCACTGTATTGAGGTTTTTGCTTCCATATTCCTTGCAAGATTAAAACCATCTCCTTTACACACATTTTTCTTCAGATTTTTTTTCTTCTGTATGTTCCATTGCACAAACACAAGGTGGCGGTGAAGTATAGCAGAACTGCAAAAATATCCAACCTTCTCTTAGTATTCTTTTCAGATAATGCTACCTTTTCCTTGATCTAAAGGAAAGCCATGGAAATGATTGCAAAACATGGGAACAGCTCTAGAGAATGCTGGCTTCATGTAAAGACATTGGCAAATTACCTTGAGTGAGGAACCATGTGTGCACAATTAATTTCTTGTATAGAGAAGCCCGTAATGTAACACAAGTTCCAATTCTGCATTGTCAACAGCCCAGAATTCCTGGTTCAGACATTATGTTAAACAACCCAGGGATAGGGCATACCCTCAGTTGTTTACCTCCTCCCACTTCCAGCACATTTACAACCATCCAGAGGTTTTTTCAGTGTAGGAACCAGGCCCTGTCTGAGAAGCGTCAAGTGTTACTTCCTAAGTGCCCAGAGGATGCCTATCTGGGTGAGGTCACTTCTGCTAGTTGACATACTAATTAAAGATTCTCGTTAGATATCACTTTCATGAGTAGTTCTGTGCCACGCCACAGCTACCTTCAGTGATCAGGAAAGGGAGGAGTCACAGCTTGGCTGAAGCCTCAATCCAGACTCTTCCACTGCAGAGAATGCTCAGTTGATCCAGCCCCCAAAGTCAGCATGCTTCTCTGGTCAGCATGTGAAAGGGGGTCCCTGCATATATACGACTGTATGTGCATAGGAGCTTCCACCACCTTCTGGGACCCTGCACAAGTACTGCTCAATTTTGTGCATTCAGCTCAATGCACAGATGTTGGGAAGATAACTAGAGGGGTGCACTAAAGATGGAACTGGGCCAGCAAATACATCCCTACACCTTCCCAATTCTCCCGCAAGTACAGGGGCACATGAGGCATGACCACCAGCATTTGCCACTCACAAATGTGACATGAAACCATGCAGGTAAAAGTCAATGTGTCAGAGCTAACCTATCCTCCTAGATTACAAATCATTAAACATTATAGTGAGAAAAGAATAGGTCTATACCCAGCAAATCAACAAGACATGAACAGGAACATGAGCTGAGCCAAGTCAGAATCAACCCATTCTCTAAAATTCATGACATACAGTAAAAGCCATTTCCCAAGATCTTCAAGCTAAAAGCCTCCCTGAAAACTATTTTTCATGGTAGGATGAAATCTTGCTGCCACTGCTGCTTTCTACTTTGTTGATGACGCAGTCTTCGGAATGGCTTGTCACAGATTCAAACTGACATGCCTTTAACTTTAGGGCTCTTTGCCTGATGAACTTCAGTTTTCAACAACAAATAAGGGGAAGTTCAGATAACTGCTTCATACCACACAATCCAGAATTTAGACTGTTATGTTTATTATCTTACTTCATCAGTAACCCGCTTTTCTTTCATATTGGAGCTTGGACAGTGTGGCCAGTAGCTTGGAACATGTATTAAAAGGAACATGTATAAAAATAGGAAACAGGGATTTATCTAAAATCTGCATATATGCATGCATATATATATATGTGCAAGCATAGAACTAATTCTGTAGTGTAATAACAAGTAAAATACTTCAGATGATCCAAGTGCCCATTTCATCTGCTGTCTAGATGTTGACTGCTGATGGGTAACTTCAAAGGCCCTGCTCTCTTGTCTTAGGACACAACCTATCTTGGCAGCCTCCCAGATCTCTGCCCCTCCTGTTTTTATATGTCCGTTTTCAATTTTATAGCTGCATTTGTTTTACCTGGGAGGCTGCCTCCTCCAGCTTCACTTTGAAGTACATCTCTGCTGGGGGTGAGGAAGGGCTGGGGTTGCATATCCATCAGAACAAAAAGAAGACATAGAGATAGTAGGAGATACAGGGTGGGCCTCAGACCAGCCTTGGACTTGGTTTGAGGTTCTTGGGTCTGTGCCTCATCCATTTGTCTTCTGTGGAGTAGGTGTTCTGCGTATTGTGGTAAAACTGTGGGCAGTGGGAGGGGGAGGACAAGTCCCTACCCATTCCTCACATCCACCATTTGGTAGCCACCCAACTTTTGTGCAGTCCCTCCCCCCTTTCAAAATGGAGAAATGCCTCTTCTAAGAGTTAGTTCCTGAAGGTAAGGGCTTTAAACAATGATGCTCATGTTTATTTATTTGGTTTGTGTTATTGGCCTCATCTCCTTGGCCTTTGGACCCACCCAGCATGGGAATGTGGCCCCCGAGCAATTCTTTGAAATTGAATTCAGCCCGAGGGCTGAATGAGGTTCCCCACCTCTGCTGTAAAGGAAGCTTTTTGAATACTCAAAACTTCTATACAAATGCTCGATATTGCTAGGATTGTTTGGCATTGTGGCATTGAATACATTTATGTTGATTTCTGTGGTTTTAATAAAAAATAAATAAATGCATTAAAAGATGATCAGACTGAAGAGCTGCTCAGTCCAGGATTCTGTTCTCACAGTGGCTGAGCAGAATACGGACAATATTGTGCCGGTGTGCTCCAGCAACAGAGTCAATAGGCAATCAGCCTCTTATACAGGAGAATAATTATCCTGCATAACTAGTAGCCTTTAGCCTCCATATTCGGCTGTTATATCCAGCAGCATATAGATTTAAGCCTGTGGGTATGATCCAACCAAAAATTTAGTAGTTTAGCACAATCCTCTGCCTGCTGAGATGGAAAACAGTCCAACCACTCCTAAATCTCCCCAGCTCCATTCAGGTTGGCGAATGCTGGGACTTGTAGGCCTTTTTTTCCTATGCAGATGTGCATAGGATTGCACAGTTAAGGTTGCAGGCTTGAGAGTAAATCTCACAGGAGTGAACCCTGCTTATGAATAAACATGAAGATCAGGCTGCATATATTGATTTTAAAGGGAGAAATAAATACAGGCATCACTTTCCTCCTCTAAAACCAATCAAAGTAATCTAAAGGTGCTAGAATCTGTTCTCTGTGACTACAAGAGTCCTAACAATAATGCAAAAACAGCAAGACCAAAATATACTGCAATATTACTTTTTAGAATCCTCTTTGTCTTTCAGTATGCTAGTGCATAATCTCTAAGGACGATCGCTAGCCACAACTATGTACAGGTCAATCATATGGGGCTAGGAGATTCCATAGGAGAGGAATCCGAAAATTGGCATGAGAAGTGTTGGGTGTCTTCTGCTTGTCCTCCAAAGTGGCTTCCCCTATTATCCCTCCCATGCACATTATTGGGAGAGTAAATAACTGCACCAGATTGGCCTAATTTGTGGGTCTGATCCATGGGCCTACAGGGGGGAAAGGAGCCTTTGGATCCTCAGATCCAAGGGTGTCCCCAACATACCCACAGAGTGCTCTGCTTCAGGCTCCATTGCTGGCAAGAACACAGCTAGCTCTACATCTTCACCCATACTTTCTGTAGGCTCACTGTTGGATCTCCCACCCAGAAATGCCAACCCACTAATGGAATGGTCCATCCACCACATCCAACAGCCCCTCTGGTACCTTCACCCAGCTTCAGAATTGCTGTTTGAGTTCTATCCACAAATCCCTGTTTTGTCCTCAACTCCCAATCAATACTGAATCAAATCCTACATAGTTGCAACCATTTCTGGCCAACAGCACATGTTCTCACTGTCAAAAGGCTCTCACAGGAGGCATGGGTCTTCAGCAGCTCTGGAGCATGGGGTGTGAGAAAGCAGAAAGAGCAAGGATGAAGTTCTCATGTATCACCACCAATAAGCATTAAGCTATCCATCCAGACTGAGGCAACTCCTGTATATTTATTCACACCAACACTGATTCATGGCAACAAGGAATAAGCGCAACATGGTCAGCATCCGTTCATGGTTTACAGAAGGAGGCATACAAGTAGAGCCTTGGTGATCATTTGTTCCTCATAAATTATCCACTCAGATTGCAAACTAAAATTAAATCAGCAGGATAGTTTGTTGTGTTAAGATATACAGGGATTTGCATAGTGCAGTTCAATCGGATGTACAATTTCAAAAGAACAGCCTGCTTGGTTTACCCTAGGAGTCTAACCTTTGCACACAGTGAGTTTGATAAGAAAAGCGAATGGGCGGGAGCCAGGGAAGGCACCTGTTGTTTTGAGCCATTATTCTTCCTTTCTTCCCCAAGCAAGGGGAGAGAAAACTTGCCTGGGGTTTAAAGAGCTCAAATTAAGGTTAGGTTAAAGAGCTTAATCTGAGGCATGGCCCAGTGCCTGAGCCAATTTTCCATGCCCTCAGAAGAACACAGACATTTTCATAAAGACAAGACTTTATCTGGGCATGTGAAGAGTGTTTCTCTAAATTAAGATACCCTTCATAACCAGGTTCCACATCTCTATGATTGGGGTAATCAGAAGGCATGGTTTCTACATAAATCGTGCTCCTCTGTTTTTAGACACCAACCACTCACTGTTCGTAGCAGGGGAAAAGGATAAGTGGATATGATTCATGTTCTCCCTCTCCCCCTCCCCCATTTTTCCCATATTAGAAGGGAAATCTCAGGAATGGTTTGGTTTGATATGTCAGATAATTCGCGCTCGTGGCGTTAGAAGCTTTGTTAGCTAGTTAAACTCCCAAGCAAAAGAAAGGCAGGGCACCAACAGTGCTTGTGGGAAGGAAATGCAGCAAACAAGTTGGAAATATGTAATCCTAAAAACCAGGTGCTTTCCCGAAATAAGGGCTCCCATCGAAAGAAAAGTTCTGCATCTCTCTGGGAGAAGCCATGCCAAAAACACCACAAAAGCGTGGTTGGGAAATACACATTTCCCGCACAAAGAGAAAGTCAATTAAGCAGCAGGGTGAAAGGGGGGTGGGGGGCTGAGCAAAGCAAAAGTTACAGGACGGGCGACATCTTCCAAAAGGCAACTTGGACAAACCGCTTCCTCCATCCCTGCTTCCTACTCGAGACCAGAAGGAAAACCAACACACCCACACAAAACTGCTGCTCACCGATTGTGAAGCTATAGCCGTCAATGCTGAAAGTGGCACTCCGGCATTTTTTAAATCCTTCTTTTCTGTTGCTTGGTTCTGTCATGATTATCCTGCCAGTGAGTATTCGAGCAGCTACAACAGTGGCGGCAGCGGCAATTCCCCCCTTGTGAGATGTGAGCTTTTCTGAGCCAGCAATTAGTTGCCCTTGAATATCTCCTGTTGGCAGCAGTGCTCACAACCGACTTCATGCATCTCCCGATGCACCACGCTGAATCCGAGAAAGAGAGAGAGAGAGAGACAGGGAGAGACCCGGCAGTAATTCTCCACCCCCTAAGACTGTCACAGCCGCATGTTACTGACACACCTTACTCAGAGGTTTGAAGCACTGGTTACAGATGCTGGAATCCCAGACCCAGCAGCACTTAGTGCAATACCCTCCATCAAACAAATAAGATGCATATGTCATAGAAGCATGTAACAATCTTAAAAATCTAGGCATAATTCATGCTGTTGGGATATCAGCAGATTCTCATAATCACAGAATGTAGAAACGCCTTGCGAGAACTTCAAAGGTTTGCAGCCTAAAAAGTTCTCATAAACTTGGCAAGGATTATATTGACCACTCTGATCCCAGAGCGATCAGCAGTTCTTTTCACATGCCTAAAAGGTTTCTGAAGCTGTGTTGATACAAACAAACAAACAAAAGTTTTGTTTTGGTTTTTTTTTTAAACCTTGGCACTGTTGTTATGTGTCCTGTTGAGTTTTTGTGGGTGCTTAGGGTCCAGATCTTGAGTATGTACCTTTGCTTTTAATATTTATCATCAAAGTAGCAGCACATGGATGGGAAAAGGCAACCTGAGTGAAATTCTGGTCTTCTATTAATTTCATTTGATACATCTCTATACTGTGACATAGCCAAAGTTTTCTGGGCAGTTTACAGCAATTAAAAACCTTTAAAATGCCATTATATACATAATATAAAAGCTGTTTGGCTACAAACATATACATAGAACAGACCATAAACACACATATCTCTTAATGTGATCAAAAACCTATCATATGCTTCCAAATGCCTGTCTTACCCTGAAACTGAAAAGATAACAATGTTGGAATCAGGTAGGTCTTACTGGGGAGTTTGTTGCACAACTGGGGAGCCACCACTGCAAGGCCCTATCCCTTGAGGCCATCCTCTGAGCCTGCCTTGGAAAAGGCATCTAGAGGAGGGCCACAGGTGATGAGTACAGCGTATGGGTGGACTCGTCCTGGGAGAAACTTTCTGACAAGCACTGTGGTCCCAAAACGCATAAGGCTGTATAAACCAAAACCAGGACCTTGAATCAGGCTTGGTAACATACAGACAGCCAGTGCAAGCATGCCAGAATCTGTGAGATGTTTAATTGTCCATGTTATCAGCCTGGCCACCAGAAGGGACACCATGGTGCATATATTCAAAAGTGCTGCCCGTTCTGTTGCAGTAAATGAGCAGCTACGCTGTCCCTGGAAAACAATTTGTGTATAGCTCGATTAGATCCCAAGGAGGACAGGGAACCTGCTAAAATTCCAGTACTCCTATCCTTTGCACAGATTATCCTAACACCAACAAACCCTACCATTTAACACCCTGGGCCCCTTCTTCCACAAGGGGGAGAGGCCTGAGACATGCTAGAGTAGCCGCAGTCGATTGTCCCGGCTTCATCACCAAAGTGGCGTTGTACTCACAAGCCAGCCCAACCCATGTGAATGTCCTGCTGCCGCCCAGCTCATGAAATCACTTCCCAACACCACACTCATCTTCTCTAACCTGGGCAGGTGGCTCCCTGCCACATCCATGTCATCTCCATTGGAGGGGATGGAGACTTGCTTTCTTTAATTTGGGAAGTAAATGGGAGAGGGCAAAGGTCTGTCCCAGCGCACCGGGATTCCCAGTGGGGCCACAGACCCTTGCAGGGGAACAGGAAAAGCTGCATGCATAGCTCCATTGCGCATGCTCTCCCAAACATTTCATTAGTGCCACAGGAAGTTCCATCCTCATCCTCATCATCATCCATTATATTTCTATACCACCCTTAGCTGAAGCTCTCTGGGCAGTTTGCAACATTAAGTCACCCATCCAGATTGCAACCAGGCCCAACCCTACTTAGCTTCCAAGATTAGGCAGGATCAGGAATTTCAGAGTAGGGATTTAGAACAGCCCTGGTCTACCTTAAGCCTCCTGATGGCTACAGCTCTCTGCTGAAGCAACTTCTCTCAGCTAAATGTGGAGCCAATTTTCAGCTGGTACAGACTCACTCTGAGCTTTGGCTGCCTGAACCTGAATGTGACTTGAATTACTGTGCCTTTATCTATAGTAATTTGCTTATTGCACTTGACCTTGGTCATCCAGACTGTTCCTCACGAGCTTTCTGCTCCCCTCTCTGCTCAATCAATCTCTGGTGTCCTTAAGAAGTTACGTTGCCCCGTCACCTACAGAAATATCAGCCCAGCTTGGCAACCTTCCCTCTATGTAAAACTCGTCCTTGGGCTTGTCAGCCTTTTTTATGAACAAACAAAAAAGTTGAGAGGAAGACATTTTTTCCTCCCTCTCCCATAATACTAGAACTTGGTATCATCCCACAGACCTGATTGGGAGATTCAAGAGGGACAAAAGGAAGTACTTCTTCACACAGTGCACAGCTGGATGGTATGATTCCCTGCCACAAGAAGTAGCATTGGCCACTACACCAGCGTTGGTTTGGATGGCTTCAAAGGTGAGGTTGGACGATCAATGGAGAAGATGGCAACTAAGTCTTGATGGCTGTATGCTACCTCTGGTATCGGAGGCAGTATGCCTACATGTAGCTGTGTTGCTGGGGGATTTGGGCACGAGGGTTGCACTCATGTCCCGCTTGAACAACCCTGTGATAAGCTGGTTGACCCCTGTGTGAACAGAATGCTGCACCAGATGGATCTTTGGTCTGATCCATCATGGCTTTTCTTACAATACCCCCTTTGCCTCACAATCCTTTGTGACTCTTTGGGTTTCTGAGTCTTCTCAGCTACACAGCTGCAAAAATGTAATAACATTACCAATTTGAAGGAGAAAAATACTCCAGGCAAAATTTGGCCAATGTGTTTCAGCATGAACAAATCTGCTCTCTTGAAACAGGGGATGAAGTCCACCCTGTACTGCCATATGGCTCTAGATTCTGTGTGGAGGGAATATGCTTGAAATACAGATGTACCTAAAACTAACTCATGCTTAACCTTCATACAGCAATCTGCAGAAAAAGGCTTTCCATTACCAACAGAAGATGCCCTGTCCTGAGTGGACACAGAGCTTCAGCAGAAATAAACAGCCACTGCGAACACAGGTTCTTGCCAACCATGTAGGACGTAAGGTGATTAAGAGATAATTCTGAAAAGAAGAATGACTGAAAATCATTGAACAGCATTACAAGATGTAGTGCCCAATAGTTTTTCAGTTAAGGAAGGGATGGAGAACATGTAGTCCACCAAATATTGTTGGACTACAATGCTCATCATCTCCACCATTGGCTGGATTGGCAATGACTGATAGGAAATGCAGTCCACTGGCATCTGGAGGGCCACGTGGCCCTTTATAAGCACCTTGAAATTCACTTGCAAGGAAAACAACACAGTCAAGAGATAGGATACTATTTTCTGCATCCCATTCCCAGATATCGATGGCATAGGATGGGCTCTCTAATGCATTAGCTGGCTTGTTTGCTTGCCAGAGATGCCTTAGTTTTTTTGCAGGGTATTTTAACTGATGTGTGTTTTGTATGTTTTCATTTTGTTGTGAGTCACCTTGAGCTTTTTTGACAAAGAAACATAAGAAATAATAATAATTTCACATCAGATCATAAGGGTAAAATCACAGTGTTAAAAAAGCAATTTTTCTAAAAATAAACTGTCACCTGAACCTCATCATTTAACACGTGTCCCCTAGTTCACCGATCTGTAAACCTGAAGTAAATGCAGCACAGCACGGGTTCTAAAACATTGTGTATCTTTTGAAAGATACAAAAAATAAAATAAAAAATCTGTTTTAAAGTGCTGCTCTTGCTCTGGTTCTCTGGCTCACTTAGATTTTTTTTTCCAGTACATAGCTTTCTAGGTCACCTAAACAGTGAATTTTCCGCTTCATAAAAATAATAAAAGAAGCAGCCAAGAAATTCACTCATCTCGGAATATGCCATCTACTAGAATATTCTGAAGCTGGAATGCTCTATATTCTATTTCCTATGGCTATTGTTTTCATCTAGTCATTTTCTACCAAACACTAATCACTGGTCTCTCTTCTCCCAGCAAAATCAGGTCCTGCCACTCCAGAGGGAATCCACTTTGCTTATCTCGCTGGCCTTGCTGCTCCACTCAAGACACTTCAGTTACGTTCACCAGTTGTGTGTTATGTTATTAAAGCCCCGTAGCTGTCCTTCAGCATCAACCAATGCTTCCTGTGGATAACCCACTAAGCATATTTGAATCTTCTGAGTTGGAAAAAATGAAGCCTACTAATAAATGCAAAATGTGACCATGCCGGCTGTCAACATTGAAAGGAGAGTCATTTTTAAATGTGAGTTAGTAAGGAAGGAAGCTGCACTGAAGCAAGATGATCAGGATAGTCCTAATGGCTGCTTACCACCTTGAGCATGAGAATATCTTGCAGAAGAGAGAGATACTGCGTTCCTGTCCCACTTTTGGACTTCCCAGAAGCATCCGGTTGTCCCCTGTGGGGACAAGGATGCTTGACTGAACAGGCATTTCGTCATTATGCAGCCTTTCAGGACCTGCTTGTAAAGGAATGCCATTTTTTAGGCCACATTTCCTACAGAAAATGCAAAAATACTGTATCAGCAGTTAGCATGGAACAGGCTTAAATTTTAAACGATTGTGGCTAATATTGATATAAGTAAGACTATTTTGAGTGGGGAGACTGCCGCTTCCAGATGTTCTCCCGCTTTGGCTCCCATGGGCTTCAGTCAGTGGTCAAGGATGATGGGAGGTGTAGTCCAAGGACATCTGGAGGGCCACAGGTTCCCCACCCCTTGAATTGCTTGCATAGAATGTAAGCAGGGGGTACAGGTAGCGGGAGGAAGCCAGTCTCTTCAAGGGAATTAGCTAACAAGGGTGCTGCCAGGAAAGGCCAGGCCAGGCCAGGCCCTGGAAATGGCGGAGAACCCATCTGAGCAGCAACCCCAAATGTCAGCCCATGGTCCAGGAAGCCTAGCCTAAAGGATGGCAGAGGTCATGCCAGGCATGCTATGGGTCGGGAGGAAGCAGGGTGAGGCTCCGGTCAGCATAGTGGGAAACCTGCTGAAGGCCCCCCAAAAGAGCCTGCTTCCCCACTGCACCCTGCTTGTTCAGTTGCCTCTCGTTCTGGCCCAGACTGGGGTGGGACTGGGCAAGAGGGGCAAAAGCTGCAATTGCCCAAAGGGGGACTCCCACATTCATCACTCCTTGGCCTGGCAAGCAAGCAGGGAGTGCCGGGAAGTCCTGGGTACTCCCAACTGTGGAAGCACCACGCAGTGATGGGGGCCCGAGAGCACAGCTAGGCACCCCTTCCTTGTGTTTTGAAGCCGCATTCTCTTCCATAAGCATGGCACCCGATTCAGTCATGCTCTGAGACACAGGAAATGGGCCGCGAGCAAGGGGTTCGGACCATCATGGGTCCTCGCATTTTCTGTGTGCCTGCTGTGTGTTCCTGCCCCATAAATAACCTTTTTAGCCCAAGGGTGGGTGCACAAGCACACATGTGCGTGCATGCACACACGTGAACATATGTACATGTGAGACAGACAAAAACAGTGAAGCAGTTGAACACGCAGCCTTGTAACATTTAAAAATATTGACAACAAAGATAATTTACCAAATAGTAACATTTCCCTATCCAAATTAATGCTGTAATCTTCTTTACTCAGACCTGCTCTTCAAGCACTGCAACATGTCCTCAGGTCATGAATGAATGTGAACTATAAATTGGGGCAGTGACCCTCAGGAGAAATGAACTGAAACCCTTGTAATTATGCTATGGTAATTTTTAGAAAGCTAATGTGATTATCCTTTTCAGATTGGTTATGGCAACTGTGATCTCAATGCCTGAAAGATTATGCGAGTCTTTCGTCCCCTAGAAATACACCATCTGGGTGTTGGGATGACTTCAGCAGGAAAATATACTCTATTTCAGTGATATTTTGGTTTACACAGACTTGCCAGAAGGCAATCTGGTTTTTTTAAAGGTTCAGCTGTTGTAAGTTTGCTTTCTTTTCAGTTACTCCAAAGTTGACCATTTGATTCCATGCCAAATGCTAATAAAACATTTTACAGAGCCCTGGGAAGCACCCATTCCTTGTGCCATTTCAGATTTTTTACTTGGTGTAGTCAACCATTTAATTTACAATGACATTATACTGGAGAAAAAATGTGGCAAAATTGGGGCACTAAAAAAAGAGGAGAGATTAAAATTAATGACAGGCTGGATTCAAACAAGGCATTTTATTTCACTCCATATAAGAATTTTCAGTCACAGCCTTACCATTTTTAGGAATGGACTAATTTGTGATGGACTAAAATCAGCCAAGAGTTAAGATGCTTATCCTGATTCTGCCAGATATAAACTGACACCCCTAATGTAGAACACTGGATCTGAACTGTGCCCCATAGGCCTAGAAAATGGAAGAAAACTCTTTCCATGTTCCCTTCCTCTGAATATGTATAGGAAGGGCACTTCCTTTGAAAAGGAGACATTACCAACGTGTATTCAAAATCTAATGTCTTGAGCATTCCTTTCAATCATGGGTCCTACATGGTAAATATACGAAGCTGGCCTTTGTGGGTTGTAGCCAGTATTAATCTAACTCAAATGAAGTCCCATTTATTTCAGCAAAACTACTCTAAATAAGACTTATACTGGATACAGCTGCATATATGAATCTAGCCCAGTGATCCACACTGGCTTTCCAGGGAGGGAGATAAAGCATTGTTCTTACACCTGCTCCCTGGTCAAGGTAACTGAAGATGACATGAATTGAACCTAGAATATTCTGCACCAATGGATGTGCTCTAACACTGTGCTGTAGTCTCTCCTCCAATCAAGCCTCCCTGGATCGCTATACATCAAGCTTGAATGTTGAGTCACCTTTGCTAAGCTGGAAAGTCAGGAGCTTGCAGCTGGAGGGATGACCACATGTAGAAGCGGAAGAGGGGGTTGGATTCAGTCTGTTCCGATTCTACAAGTGTTATATTGTTTTCTAAATTCAACTTTAATCATTTGCCCGCTCTCCATCAGTGCAGTTTACTATGTTCACTACATGTACAGAAACCAATATCTAAACGCTTTCATCAAAAACTGCAATCTATGAATCAGATCCTCTCTAAAAAATACTGGTCTAAACCAATCAAGGTCCATTTTCCACTTGAAATGTTTTACCCAACATTCCTCTCTATGAATTCACAAAGATGAGCTATTTTAGCTAGGTTTTCTTTTTACCAGCAATGTGTTCATAAGAAGGAAGGTGATTAGGATGTTCCAGAAAAGCAGAAGTCAAGCCAGATACAGTTCCTTACACAGATCTTTTGCACACTTCCAAATATCCTTGTTCATAACTGAATTGTTATAGGGTTGATCAATGAGAATTAAGTGTTGGAATTCTGCTCCAAGGATTACTGATGCACTAGAAGCATGTTTGTGCTTTCTTGAAATCATTGGAAAAGCTGTTGAAAACTCTTGAAATGAAATAGAATTAATTTTTTCTGTTGCAGATACAGGAGAGGTACTCCATATTTTCCAGAGAGAGAGAGAGAGAGAGAGAGAGAGAGAGAGAGAGAGAGAGAGAAGGGTAGTTAGAAAACTATTCTTTAAACATCTGAGTGATTTACAAAGAATGAGCACTTTATGTTAGGGGTGTGCTCCAGACCTTCTGAAATGTGCACATTTCTTATATAGGGACCGCTCTATGCCATGTGCCACTTTTATAAAAAGTTCCAGAACACACACAGGGGTGGATAAAAGGAAGTAAACTGCTACCCCCACAGAGGTTTTCCATGAAAACCAATGCACCAAGAAAGTTTCCAGCTTTCTTAAATAAGGGCACCTCCATCCTGTAGGTCATTCTCACAGCCATTGCCCACGAAGTTATATAAGGAAATAATCACACTCTTTTTTCAAAAGCCCTAAACTGTAATGGCTGCCCCTGTACCTATTTACCTGAAACATGGCACCAAAACACTCGCCCACACACGTACTTGTCTGACATTTGGCAGGCGCAGGTCTTTGCTACATGCCACTTCTAACCCACCACTTTACCAAGACATCTGTTTCTGGATTTGTTGCAGGATTAAAACCAGCTCCTTCCAGGTGCTTTTTTCCCCTGGAGCTTTCTCTCTCCCCCTTCCTATATGTTGCATTATGTGAACACTCAGCAGCACTGTGCAAGAGTAGAAATACAAGGGTATTATGCTGCCATTCACAGATATACCAGGCTTTGCTTGCCATGGCTGAAACAAACACACGCACTCTCTTAAATGGTTGCAAAGCATGTGAAAGGCACTTGAGGATGATGTCATAGCAGAAAACACCCAAAAATGACCATGGGTGAAGCACCACAAGTGTGAAATGCATGTAGAACTGCTCAATAAGAGAGTACTATACCTCCAAATGCCATCCAATTCCGACAGGCAAACAAAAGTGATCACCATTTCTTGGATTCCAGGGAAAGTTGCAGGTAGGACTTGACAATTTGGATTTCTGAACAGAAGTTCGGATTCAGGCCCAAGTGAAGTTGCCAGTCTCATAAGTGCTCTGAGCCAAACTGGGCTGTTTTTTGAGATTCTGAATCAAGGTCTGAGCTAGACCTTGCAGTTGGTGCACTTTCTTAACACCATATTTTGTGTACATAGCAAGAGAACAAGGGCCACTGTTGCAAGCACAGCGAGAGCAGAATGCGTTAAATAGCAGCAGTACACAGGCACACAGGAAGCTCTTTCATACCAAGTCGAAATGGTCCATCCAGCCCAGGACTGGCAACTCTGGAGAGAAGCAACCTTCCAGGTTTTCAGGCAGGAAGCTTTCCTAGGCCTGCTTGGAAGTGCCAACGATCAGATCCGGGACATTCTGCATGCAGAGTCTATTGCCAAGCTACAAGCCCTCTCCTACCTAGGGCATTGAGCAGCCCCTTCCCACCACCACGAGAGTGAACCAAAACTTGTGTTATTCTAGTGCAGGGGTGGGGAAGCTCCAGCCAGTCCACCAAATGTGGATCTTCAGGCCTTTCAGTCCAGTCCTCGGGGCTCTCCCCAAGCCACACCCCATTTCCTTGGCCCTTCTTCAAGTTATGGAGGCTACTTATTCCATCCTGTCTGTGCCCCAACCACAAAGATGATGGAGTCGCATAAGTTGGGGAGGAAGACGCTTGGCTAGATACAGATGTCCTCCCTTCTCCCGTTGCTCCAATTGCACTCTGAACAAAGGTAAGGGCCACATCTGTAATTCTGCTTCTGTTGGCTTTTGCCACTGCCATTCCTGGAATGCAGACCACCCTCCCACAAGAGATTTTGC
Source organism: Varanus komodoensis (assembly GCF_004798865.1). NCBI lineage: Eukaryota > Metazoa > Chordata > Lepidosauria > Squamata > Varanidae > Varanus > Varanus komodoensis. The sequence continues at coordinate 16,265,461 of NW_025335269.1, read as the reverse complement.
AAGACCACATGGGTGTCAAAAGAAAAGCAAGGGCCTTTCTCCTGTTCTAGTGACAGATTAGATACATGTCTCACATTCACTGAAAGAAGCCAGTTTCTATCCACCTGTAGCAACCGTCATCCTAATTTATATCCCACATTTCAGGACACAAATCTTTCCAAGGCAACTCAGAAGTAAAATCAAAACACAGTAAAACACAAATACACATACCCACATAATCTCAGATCCTGTTAAATTTTGCCACATGGCTCTAGAGGCAAGATTGAAATCACTCCCACATCCCCCACTCAATAGACACTGTTATATTTTGCCACCCACACACAGAACCCTATTTTGGCTCGCTAGTATCAGTACAAAGCTAGAGAAATGTCTTTGTACTGCCAATCTGGAGAGAGGGAAGATATGCCCTCGGACCACAGCGAACTGACACCTTAGCAATTGGACACTTCTCCTAATGGGCACAGTCGATCAAACATCACTCCAGCCTGTGCACAATCAATGGAGTTTGCATGAGGCATTCCTTAGTGGATTCTGCCTGACCATCACTTGCAATGGTCCTCATGACATCAGATAAAGAACTGGGTGTTGACAACTGTGCGTGTCTTTTTCAACAAGCCAGTAATTGGTTTTTCTGATAAGTAATGCAACACCTTGCATACCTTTCTACATCCCTGTGTTATGAAAGCTTCCTTTATGTTCTGCTAATATACTTTCTTCTCTTCTTGGGTTCCCATCACAACAAATTTTCCTTGAAATCAAAAGAATATTTAAAAAAAAAACCCTCTCCTAAACTGCAATAGAAACCTGGTTTCCCAACCTCTTTTTCAATACAGACAGCTGCAAAACAGATGTTCCTCTAAGAAACAAAATAAATCTTAGAATTTTTACTCAGACTAGAGAATTGAAGTAAGAGTGGTACCAGGCAAAGATTAATATAGGTTAGGAAACACTGAAATTAGGGTGCTGGTTTGGAAAGCTAGGATCTACCCCACACTTGGCCATGAAGCTTACTTTGGGTTGTTGTTGTGAAGATAAACGTGGAGAGGAGAAGTAAGTAAGCCAACTTGGGGTTCTCACAAAGGAAAAAAGGCCAGGTATAAATGCAGTGTAATAATTATAATAGTCTTCACTCAACACAGCTGCTTGCTGAGTGACTTCAGGCCAGCCACAGACTTTCAGCCCAACCTTCCTCGAAGGGCTGTTGTGGGTATAAAATGGAAAAGAAGAGGAAGAGCATGTACACTGCCTTGGGCTCCCTGCAATGGGAGCAAAGATGGGATATAAACAGAATATTAAATAACTAATAGAAGATGGAAATGCGTTTGGCATCCAGATTAGATGGTCATCTGGCTGCTCTGAGAGCAATTTTAAAAATCCTAGCAGCTTGAAGAGCAAAATTACATAACCAACCCCAACAACATCTTTTTAGCAGATGCTGTTCCAGGCAAAAGCAAAGCCTTTTGCACAGGTACCCTTGGCCAGTGAAAAAATGATTAATTTTATCAGTTAATACTTTTTATTAGCAACTTTTTTATCAAAGGAATACAATCTGATTTATGAAAACACATTTGAAGAATGAAATCTCAAAAACTGTAAAAATAAAAACAGATACCAATTAGCAGTATACCACTATGGTCAAAGAAGGCCCGTTGAAGCAACAGTCTTCCATGAATAACAAAAAAATATGCAGTGTTAATAGCATTCTGGGGTGAGATAAGTGGCAACCATTGTTTCTAAGATCTCTCAATGCAGAGCCACCCAAAGCTTATTTTGGGGGTTATGAACACCCAGCAAATGGTGTGTTATTTCTATTATTGTTGCTGAGTTTTACCACTATGAAACAGGAGTAGTGCTTGTGGGATTTTCTCTTCAGTGCCAGAATGACTTGACCAGCATTGGGTACCCTGCCCCTTGACTGGGAGGAAGCAGGTGCCGTTTGCATCTCCACCACAGATAACAAAACATCCGTTCTCCACCATTATCTACCATGAGCCAGAGTGGGGCAGCAGACAGATTTTATTTTTATTTTCCTGGGCTCCAAGATCACCACAGATGAGGAATGCAGCCAAGAAATTAAAAGACGCTTGCTCCTTGAGAGGAAAGCTATGGCAAATCTTGACAGCATACTAAAAAGCAGAGACATCACCCTGCCAACAAAAGTGCATATAGTCAAGGCTATGGTTTTCCCAGTTGCAGTGTATGGCTGTGAAAGTTGGACCATAAGGAAGGCTGAGCGCCATAGAATTGAGGTCTTTGGATTGTGGTGCTGGAGGAGACTCCTGCGAGTCCCTTGGACTGTAAGGAGATCAAACCAGTCAGTCATAGAGGAGATCAACCCTGACTGCTCTTTAGAAGGCTAGATACTGAAGATGAGACTCAAACACTTTGGCCACCTAATGAGAAGGAAGGACTCCCTGGAGAAGAGCCTAATGCTGGGAACAATTGATGGCAAAAGAAGAAGGGGACGGCAGAGGATGAGGTGGCTGGATGGAGTCACTGAAGCAGTTGGTGTGACCTTGAGTGGACTCCGGGGGATGGTGGAGGACAGGAAGGCCATGTTGCCCATGGGGCCATGATGGGTCAGACAACTTCGTGACTAACAACAACAACAACATTAGCAATTTGAAAAGAGCCAGCAGAACACGTCTGTGTATATTTACGTGCACACTTGAAACCCTAGGCTTCTCTGCATGAGCAGTTTCACTCACCACTTGACTAGGCTTCTTCTGCTTTCTTTGGGAGAGGAAGAGCATATACTTTACACAGAGGTTTTTTGTCTTTCTCTGGCTTTCTATGCATTCCATTATTCCACCACAAGGTGGTGCTGTGGCACAGCTACAGAACAGCAGAATTGGGACAATATATGGGGCTTTCATTCTAGTTTGAAATTTAGCTCCTAAATTTTCTCACTCTAAAAAGAGAGATACAGAGAGAGAATGGCAGGAAGCCCAAAAGGAGGAGGATGTTATAAAAAGGTCCACAATCTTTTGTGAGTGTACAAGAAATGCCTTGTGTAAAAAAACCCAGGATGAATCTGCTGTGCACCCCCAGCTTGAAATAGATCCAGAGAAAGGGGCTGAAACTTGTGGTGGGAGAAACTCTAGCAACACACTTATTCATGGGGCATTGCAACTGGCAAAATTAGGGACAAAATATGGTCCTGGAGTAGTTAACGTTACACCTGAACAGGAAGAACATGCCCCATAATTTCATCAGGTGCATGTAAATTCAAAGACACAAGCATACCTGTGAAGGCCCTTCTCCATGTTTATTCCAAACTGCACAGCAATTAGATGTTTCAAGGACATCTTTAACCTACAAATACTTTCTGCTGTTAAATCAGCAGAGGGAAAGCTAGTGCTCTACAAGGCCTTTGAAGAGGCAAGATCTGCAGTCACACAGACAAAGTTTATGCATGCCCAGTAGGCACGCACGCTGCTCACAGATACACCTTTCATGGATACAGCGTGGAGGACTGTGGCTCTGACTGTGAGGGACTGCAAACCCTCCCTTTCCAGTATTTGCCTTGAGCTGAGCATGTAAAAGAGAGCAACAACCATAAGTCACGGGTAGATATTTCTGGGTACAAACTCTATTATTAGTATTTATTTCACTTTTATCCCACCCATAGCCAAAGCTCTCTACGGTCTATGATTGTGGCCCATTATTTTGCCTCCCTGCCCTGGCTTAATCTGTGTGCATCATTTGAAAACCTTCCTCATCATCTTCCCTAAAATGCTTCTGCTCATAATCTACTGCCCAGGTACACAACTGAGGAACTAAAATGTTCCCATATCTGTACGTGCTACTTGTTATTAAGTAAACTTACCCGCAAAGCAGCTTATGCAGCTCCCCAGCCTCCTGATCATCCTTTGTTGCCAAGCCAACTCATTCATCTCTCCAAATGTTCTAAGATGATGAGAGCTAGCGGCCGTTGTGAGATATATATATATATATATATATATATATATATATATGAAAGAGATCTGTATTAATTCCGCAAAATCAACAGGGAATGTGAACACCAGATATACCCTCAACAATTCCACTTAGGAATTTAGGTCACGGGGTACTTCCAAATACAATGTTCCTTGCACTAGCAATCAAAAGATGGTGTTATTTGATTCCTTAATGGTTTTTCTTATAGTTAAAAAAAAAGCCAAACAAAATGGTAGAAAAACAGAACAGTTTACATATGGAATATGAATATGGCTGGACCGTCTGCAAAATTCTGTGTTTGAGGTGAGGCAATTGTACAATAAAAGCCTCTTTTGGAAGCATCCAGTGCTCCAGTGTGCACACAACAGTAAACAAGTGTTAAAAAGAACATTCTAGGTTTTGGTGCTTGAGCCAGCACGCTGGTTCACACAGCCTGACTGCTCCCATTTGGCTCTCCTCTTCAGGGGACAAGCCGGAATTCCTGCTCCAGGTGTAACATGAACTGAACGAGGGACATAACATCCCTGCCTTGCGTAACTGTTCCTGCCGGCAGGAAAACCCAAGCAGGAGCAATCCAGCCACGCAAACAATTATGCTGGCTCACTCATGGCCTGGTGAAAGCACTCAGGGTGGAAGGAAGGAAGGAAGGAAGGACAGAAGGAAGGACAAAAGGAAGGAAGAAAGGAAGGGCTGGTTTCTTTTGCATGCAAAGCAATTCATTGTGTTTATATGAAAGAGACGGACAGTGAAGAAAAGAAAAATACAGTTTTTTTCAGCAGTCAAGTAGCCTATAAGCTGAACTAGGTTGTTCCTTCAGGGGAACAAGGTCATACTTTTAGAAGCTGGTCCGTATCAGCTTCTCCCCTTGGAAATGGAGACTGTTTCCTTCTTGCTCTATTTACAACAGGATCTGAGCAAGGGAGGCTGCTGACTACTATGTGCAGTTCCTTATTCACTGCAGCTTTTCTGTTGAGCTTTACTGGGGCTATCCATGGTGCTCCATGGTGAGGAATGATCCCCTATAAAGCTCGGGGTGGGGCAGCACTGGATAAGGAGCCCCACTGACACAGATATCCTCAGCCTCCCCCACACCCATGTGGCCACTGTGAGAACCTTTGTGGGATTAGCGCTTGGGCAGAGTGTTCATGGACCGAGTGGCTCTTGGCCTTATTCCACGCCACTCTCAGCAACACCCAGCACTCTGCATTGTGCACTCCCAATCTTGTTCCTTGGCTTGCCTTTCTGGGCACTCCTTCCTCTTCTGCTTCGTGTGTGCTCATGTGAGAAAAAGAGAGAGAGAAGGGATGTGGTTACACAGAAAAAGCAATGCAATGCTGCAGTGCTACAAACGCCACCCACTTTCAGCTCTGGCTTCACCCGCTAGTGACTGTGGTGCTGGAGTTATTTTTTCTATGGGTCAACAGTCTATCATACAAAAATGGTCCCTCATCCCTGGAGTGGATGTACCACTGCTCTGGAGGCTCCCAAGTTCTTTTCTCTTCCAGGAATTCTGAGAACCCGGTATCAGTGTGAGAGTATTTGGAATTCTAAATGCTCACCCAACTTAGCTTGGAAAATATTAAAAATTCTCAAGAACGTCTGTGCTTGTCATCCTACTCATGGATGTTTACAGCTTCCTTTAATGATATTACAAACTTCCAGTTTCACTCCTGTTTTTATGCTATATTTTGCACAAGTTTTTTTTTTCCTTCTTAGAGCAGGTTAAATGTGATATTATGTGTAAAAAGCAAAGAAATTTTTTTTTAAAAATCCCTTTTCCACTTGTGCTATTGTGCTATGCTATTATGCCACAGTGCCAAGAGCTTATATAAAGGGGAAACAGGAAAGGAAACCCTCTTTGAGTAGTTTTTAGATCTCAATTCCACAATAAAACAAAAAGTAATATAGCAGATTAACAGCCTTGTGTAGAAAAGGTCTCAGAGAACTTCCAAGGGTTCCTTGTTTAAATAGGCTGCCTGCTAAATAGGCCTGACAGTTTCTAAAGCAGAGATTAATGCTTGCCCTTTCTGATTGCCAAGGAAGCATCCATGATGCGGGTGCATCTTCTCCTTTCTTATTGTCCTTACTCCCAGAATTCCTCCTTCATCACCTGTGTGGTGGATCCAGGCTGCAACTTGACAATTTTTGGCAACCTATCCAGAACTCATTATTTAATGCCCATTTTTAATCTTTATTTTAAGTTCATTTTATTCCTTTACATGCTATTTAACTTGTTAACCATTTAAAAAGAGTTTTAGCTACATTTAAAATGGACATTAATGTCTGCATCATGGTAAATGTAATGATATTTTAATTGGATTATGGGTCTCTTTAGGAACTAATGTAAACCACCAAAGAGCTTTAGCTATTGGGCAGTATAGAAGTTAAACACATGCATAGATGAATTCTATAGTTAAACAATTTAAAGCTGATTTTTATTTGTGCCCTTTCCATGGTCTACTCTGTAAAATGGAGAACTAGAAAGGGAAAAGACTCTTGTCACCCAATGGTGCAGTTTATGCTAGAATGCAAAGTTAGGAAAATGCAAAAAGTTTATTTTAGAAAGGATTGGAGTACAAAGCAGAGGAACTTTCCTAATTGTATAAGAAAAGGTGCTATAGATGCCTTCAAGCATTCCCTGGGATCATGTCTCCCTATAGATTGATTCAAGAATCTAGACTCTTGCACCCTCCACAGAATGTTGCACTACAAACCAACCACACAAACATCCCTAACATCAAAGCTCCAACAACTCTTGCAGCTCCACCCTAAGCCTCTGCAGCACAAAGGTGCCCCAAATATGTCATTGTCTTCCTGCGGCTACTGCTTAGATTCCCCACCTTTTAAAGAAAGCCAAATGAGTTTTGGCCCTAGAATCCAAGTTTGCAAGAAAAGTCCATTCAGTTCTCATAAGCACCTCCTGTGAGACTTGTTGCAGTTATGTAACTTTCAGCACTCGGAGAGAATAAAACTGATTTTGTATTGACACATGAAACCTTGATTTTCTATTGCCTCTATTATCATCAACGTTTTATGACCAATTATTCTAAAGGCTGTGTACTTTCCATAACATCCCCATCTCTGCATCGCGTTCTTCAGTCAACAATGAAAGGCAGCAGTACAAAAACGGCACCTTGCAAAGCCCCCTTGACACAACATCAAGAGCGGATAGGCACTTGTGCAATGCAGCCTTCTCTATTATATAAAGACCTTGGAATGATATATTCCAGTGGCAAAAACATAGAATACAGAATCACAAAAGGTTAAATGCAGAAGGGGAAATTTAATTGTACGTGCTGTGCAAGAGAAAACATCTTTAAAATACCTGTGTTTGTGTGTGAAAAATCTAACATCTTTGACTAGGAAGGCATTTTGAAGGGAATTGGGGAACACAACTTGTTTACTTATCAATGACCAAGTTTTTTAGTCAACCAGGCCTAAATTAACCACTGTGCTACCCAAGTCACAGAATACAAGCCCAGCAGTCCTACCACAATGTCACTTCTCCAGCTGCAAGGAGGAACCGCTCATCTCCCTCCTTACAATTGGGCTCCATTATCATTTCTTTCCATTCAGAAAATGCTGCCTCTCCTCCATCACAAGGCTGGTTGGGAACAACCGTACTTTCAGCTGCAAGGGAATTCCCAGTGTCCTTAAGCATGCTGAGTATTTCGTAATATTGGGGAGTTATCTCTATGACAAGCTGCTTGGGGAAGCCGTAGTGGAGGCAAGGATCAGGAGGGCCCTTTTTCAGCTTCGGTTGGAACATCAGTGGTGATGCTGTCTGGAGAAAAGGGAGCAATGCATGTACCAATGTGACAATGCATGTACCCTTTACATCCAGGCCAGGCTGTTGTAATATGATCTGTGTGGAGCTGTACATTCAGATCACATTACACCAATTCTATACCCTCTGCACTGGTTACCAGTGCATTTCCAGGTCTAATTCAAGCTGCAGGTTTTGATTTTTAACACCTTTGGCTTCTGGGCTCATGACACAGATTAGGGGACACACCTGGATCTGTTTGTCCTGTTTAACTTAATCAATCAGGTTTCATATAAAGTGGGGCGCCTATGAACGGACAAGGAAGCTCCCCCTCTACAGATCCAACCCTCATAATGCATGGATGGGGGGTAAGGGTGGAGCCACAGGCACGGCCTCGCCCTCCTGCTCCCATGACTAATATTAAGCTCATGAAAAGGAACCCTCAAAGACTGTGGAAGAGATCAGCAAAACTAAAAAATTAACCAGCTGCATTAGTCCAGTTGCTTATTCCCCAGAAACTTGACATATTCTCTTATTACGCATTGAGCAATGAGTAGTTCCCATCAGTGGGGAACAGGCTTGCCAAATGTCAATGGACAAACACAACCCAGATAATAGACATTGATCCAGGTCTGTTGATGGTGGGAGAAAGCAGGAGAGATCCGATTTTTTGTTTGCTTTGCAAGACACCATGAGATGTTTTTTGTTGTTGCTGTTTCGAATCACAAGACAAAGTTAAAAAAAATTACCCTCTAAATTCACCCTCTGTATGTGTCAGTCTACACAATTCATTATCCCCAGCCAACTTGGCTTGTGGCTGGGGATGATGGGAGGCATAGTGGGGCACCAAGTTGGAGAAGGCTGCCCTCAATAAATAAGTATCAGCCAATGCATTGTAGTGAGAGCCAATGTAACTCAGGGATGCAAGTGCTGGACTGGGAAACAGGAGATCCACGCTCTAGGCCTCACTCAGCCACAAAGCCTTCTGGGTGATTTTGGGCCAGCCACCGCATCTCAGACCCTGCATCTCACAGGGATGAAAAAGAGGAAGAGGAGGCCACATGAGCCACCTTAGGTTCCTTGCAAGAGGGGAAAATTGGGACGTAAATGTAATCATAAGTAAATAGAAATAAACTTCAATTGTTTACTAGCATTGGTAGCTGGTCTTTCCATCCCAGGAGTTCAGGGTAGCATAGGTGGGGCATATCCCACTGTATCCTCACAACAACCCTGCCAGGCCCAGCCCTGAGTGACTGTCCCAGTAAGTTTCACAGCACAGCTGGGATTTTTCACTAGGCCAATTCCAATATCCCATCATCCACCACCGGGACTCACAGTTTGAGTCTCAACATTTATTAAGTATAATTTAGGAGCCAGCTGTGTGGCACTCCAGGAGATGCTGCTCTTTCTTCTAGCCTGCCAAGGTGACAGCCTGCTTCAAAGACAAACAAGCTGAACCCTCCGCCGCCAGCCAGCCCCTGTGCTTCACACCGGCCGTGCAGCCAGCTGTAATCACAGGCATCCCGAAAGTGTTGAAACCGACAGAAAGGTATTTAAAATGGAAGGCTGGAAAATCATCGTTCTTCTGAAAAATATAATAAACAGATGCGGACCCATTGCACTATCTCGATTTGTGAAGCTCTGATCATTTTAGCATTGATTCTTATTTCATGCAGTGTGTGAAAGCACATGCATAGCCAGTCAGCATGGGGAAAGAAAAGCAGCAGCTGAACAACAACAGGGCCAGCCAGCAAGCTGTCCTCACCGTTTGTATTCAGTGCAAATACAAGATGGCCTTGCCCAAATCAGGCCAATACAGCTTGTGCTCCATCCACTGAGACCAACGAAGCCCACTTGAGCAAAACTCCCTGTCCTGGCCGCTTGTCAAAAGAGTGCAAAAACAGAGGAAGGGGATTCTGTAAGCATTTTGACTAACTGATGCACCCATGTGGTGGGTCACAAATGAGGCCACAATCCTAAGCACAGTTACACCCTGATCCCCTGCAGGTTTACTGGGAAACCAGTCCCACGGGTTCCCAATTAAGGCTGCCTCCACTAACACTTATATGGGAGTAAGTCCCCTTATAATCTAATTGGGCTCATCTCCAAGAAGGCATCCACAGATTTGTGCTGTGACTCTGCATAGGACTGCAGCCCTGGCAGGGCATGAGTTACATTCAGTGTGTTGGCAATTACTTTTGATTAAACATGCCTAAGATGGGGCTGCTTATGTTTAGTTCTCTTTAATGTTACTATTGCAGCAGTTGGAAGTCTTCTAATAAAACTGTTTGGCAAAAATGTTTTGAATCTCTCTTAGCGTTTACCTACAAACATTTACTTATTTATTTATTTGATCTTTTACATCCTGCCCTTCTAGGGCTTTTTCAGCACTCAGGGCTGCAAGCAACAAAGAACATTTGCTCTAACACACAAAAACATTCAATCAAATAACAATGCAATAAAACAAAGAGAGGTACTGCAGATAAAGGCCATGGAAAGAAAATTATCTGTTCAGTTAAACAAAAGCCTGTTGAAGCAAAAAGGTTTGGAAAACACAGTCTGGAAAACACAGTCGAGGGCTGGGAAAAGGACATATACAAACACATCTCAATCCTTGTTCACTGGGCAGCAGTTCTATCAGCACCAAGCTAACTAGAGAGTACATCATACAACTCTGAAGGGACCTCCAACTTTACAAGTATTTAAGGGCCAAATGAGATATGATGCCTGGAGACCTATGCTCAGAACTGTGATTTTAAGAAGGTGACCGGGGGGAAATCAGATTGTAGTTGCATGTGGTAGAAAAAGGAGAAAAGATGACTTGCCCCCCAGTCCATTTTCCCAATATAAATTGGCTTTGCTGAAGATATTTGTGCCTGGGAGAAAACATGCAGGTTCCAAGATATTTTCCTCTGCAGGACACACAGCAGTGTGGGGGTGTCACAAATTTCAGCTCACTTTGAATCTGCTGCAGGGTCAAAGTGCCCAAACAAAAACTCCAGGGTTTTGTTCCATTATGGGGACTGTGGAATATTCCAGAAAGAGCTCCAGGCATGCAGGCCCATGTGTGATGCACAAAAACCACAAAGAAGAAAGATTTCTTAGCAATTTCACAAACCTACATGTCTCTGATTTTCCTTGAAGAAAGTCACGACAACTGAACTGGTTCTGAGGTGCTTTCACTTCCTATGAAAGAGATGTTTTTATGCAGATTCTCATTCCACCAGCTATCTGAAGATCCTGACCTGTGCTCTCTCTTTCATAGAATCATGAATTTAAAAGGGACCTCAGAGGTCATCTAATTCAACCTCTGCTTGATGCAGGCTCTGTGAAGCAAGCTGCAGCCACAGTATCCTCGACAGGTAGCCATCCAGCTTTGCTTAAAAGTTAAACCTGTGTCCTGTTACCAGGTTGGGGTAGGTTGATCTAGTCTTCAGTTAAGGCCACAATCACTAGCACTTGCCACTCATACTAAAATTAAGGAGGAGTTTGTGGAATCATGCTGTAGCTGAACTTATGGCTCTGCAGACCAGTGTCCATTCATTGTGCTTTTAAATTAGGCCAATCTGCTCACAGGCATCTGGGAAATAGAAGATTCCCAAATAATTTGATTCCACTGAGGACCAGAACTACAGCCATAAGTCCCTACTAGGACTGCGTCTGTATGTGCCTGTGTTAGAGAGAGAGCAGAGAAGAACTCTCCTAGCAACAGCTTCAGCAACAAAAGCCGCAAAACAAAAGGAGATTGTAATCTTCAAGATGTAAAAATCTCTGCAGGCTCAGAGAAACAATCCCACCTCACTGCCAAATTGTATAAAAGGCTTTTATCAACGGATTCGTGTGCATGAGCGGCTCCACGTGACCACTGAATGGGTCCTTGAAGGTACAGCGGGAGAACAGAAGGGTGACACCAGTTTCTGCTGTAACTGACTGTCCTTTCTCACGTTTATTGCAGATTCCTTGAATATCTTGATTTAATGAGTTAACATCATAATTGTATAGTCTACAAAGTTATAAACATTGCTAAGTACAAACTATGCAGTCCAGAGTAACCTAACAGAGCAGACTGAATGGAGCTCCACGGGGGACAAATTTTGCCAGTGTGTTTACAAGCATCTGCCAAGGTTATTGCATTCTCTTTAATAATCATGCCTTTAAATAAAACTGATGAGGATAATGGAAACTATTCTTCCAGAGATTTCCAAAGACTTTTCCTTCTAGCGTCAGTGGTAGCTTCACATGCACAGGAAGGGGAGGAGACTGCTTATAGAAAGTACATCTTTGACTATTAAAGGGAATACCGATTTGGGGGGGGGGGTTAAAATCTCAGGTTGCTGCAAAGACTATGGCTCATCTTCGCAGTAAAAACCTAACAATCCTACTTTGAAAAACCAACAGCTGGCACTGTTACTAATACCCAGAATGGCCACATGCCCTGCTTGAGAGGAGACAGTCCTCTGTTTCAACACAGTCTCTATTTGAAGAGCTATCCAGTTCATGCCTTTAGTTTAAAAATAAAAGGCCCCCAAGAAGGGGGAGTTAAGCCTTGGTATTGCCCATCAGCTGTTGGTACCCTAAGAACAGATTGGGCAAGCCATCCCATCTGGTGAGGTGTTTTCTATATCCACTAAATTATAAAAATTAGTTTTAAATTTGCAGTTATATGTGTCAATCAACCTACCCAAATTTTATCAACTCAGTGTCTTGGAGTTTACTGTTAGATGAAGAGGTACCTTGATTAGGCTACTTTTTAAAAATGTTAAATTGCATCCCTACAATGCCTTTAGTGGCAGTATATCAAAATATTGGCCTTGGTGGATGTCAGATATCTTCAGATTGCTTGAGAGATATTTTTCTGGCATAAACATAGAAAATGCATCATGAAAAGCATTCTGTAAACAGCCGGGATGCTTGAACGTACTGATCAAGTCAAGCCGACAGGCACATTCACTAGAAATGTGTACCATAGGTGGGTATCCAATGGGTAAATAAAGGATCAAGTGATGCTGGGGACTCAGGAGAGACACTGAACTGAGGACACAGAAGGTTCTAGAAGGGAGGGCCAGGAAGAGGCTGTGTGGAAAAGGAACTCTCAGCACATACAGCAGGAATAAAAAAATCTGCATCTCCTCAAATCTCCTCTTCCACTCAGCTCCTGCAAAAACAGGAACCCTCTGCTTTTTATTTTGAAATGTATTTCCTCAAAGAGACAGCTATCCACAATGGGTTTTTTGGATTACAGCCCTATCTCTTATCCCACCAATAAACAGTAACATATTGCTATGTACTTAGCACTGCAAAAAGCCAGAAACATTCCTGGCTCATCAGTTCCACTGATCCATCCCACTGAGACCAGGTGAGCTTCTGACAGTAAATGGAATGATTTGCTGATTTCAGTGAGGATTTGCTGGGGCTTTAGATACTTAAAGCATTTAGGGTGTAATCTTATGCATGGCTTGATGGAAAAGAAGTTTTGCAGCTCCCAGTCAGCCACGTTTAGGACCGCACACTTAATATGTTAAACCATGAGTCAGAAAGTGACCAGGTGGGTAGAAAAGGAAGGTGAATCTAAGCTATAAAAGTAAATCTAAGCTGAATTGTATGCACCCTGTGTTTAAAAAAAAAAGAATTGTTCTCCCAATTCTATGCCAAGAAAAGCTGTGTATAAATTATGCATAGTGAGCATATTGCCATGATTCATTTTAGTTTGCTTAATATATTCCATTTTGCTACACTTTGGAGAAGGGCATGAACTATGCAGTGTCTGAAACCTTCCAGCTGCTGGATGCAATCCTATATTGCAATCCTATCCTCACTGACCTGGGAGTAAGCCCAAATGACTATATTAATTTAGTGTAGTAACCTTGCATAGATCAGATAGTTATTTAGCCACTCCTCTGACCACTGAAATTTCTACCTACATCCTTTCAGACCTAAGGACTAGAAACTTGCTTGCTTCTTACAAGAGGCTGAACAATGTCACATACAAATCTAGGACCTAAGTTTTAAATCAGTTCCTGATTTTTTCTTTTGTTGCTTGCTTAAAATTGATCAGCTATATGAGTGTCCATGTGTGTATTGTCTAGTTATAGGCTTCTTTGCAGTTTTTAATACTTTGTATAATGTATGTTAATGGTGTTTAATCTTTTTACACAGCCCAGAGTACTTTGATTATTGGGTGGTATAGACATGTAAGGAATGGAATTCAAAGCTCTTTTATGGGCCTCTACCAAATTACAACAGAGAGGGAGGGAGGGAGGGATTTTGTTCTGGCCACAAGGCAAAGGACAGTTGTACATTAAGAACATAGTATAGAAATAGAACAGGCTGTCTCGGCATTCTGAAGAATCTTTTGTTCTGACCCTTCTGAAGAGATAGTACAATAATTAGAAACTGTTTCCATTTCCAAGAACATGCTATAGTTGATGCTTTTAAAATTACTTCCACTTGGATTTCAATGATATGCTTGTTCATGGATGCAGTTCCAGTCTACTTGAGACATTCACAAGGATTATTTAGGAAACAAAGAAAGATTTTTTTTTGAAAAGATTATTATGATTAAGAACAGAAGACATTGGGCTGGATCCAAACTTATGCTGGATCAAACTGGTAGAGGTGGAGTTTCCCTCCACATCTTTCCTATAGCAACTGCTGCCGTGTCCTCCCACTCCCACCCCAAGCTTCCTAAAAATACTATACAAGAGAATCAGGAGGAAATATTGCTGAATGGAGTGAGCTGCAATGTGACCAGGAAGAGGAGGATCTTTCCCACCCCAAATGAGGCAGGGGCACCTTCCTCTTGTGGAAGGAAAATCCTGGCTCCAGCCCAATATCAGCATGCCAGAATACTGTGGACACTTGGATGCTTTCTTATTGAAAGTTCCAGTGACAGAGGATCTGGTGTGGGAGTTATCACTATTATTAATGCCATTATTCAGCACTTGGTGTACCTTTTTATACTTGCAGCATGGAAATTATGGAGCAACAAAGACGATATTGCATGGCAGAGAAGCAAAAGAGGTGTGCATTAGAGAGAAAGGGGCAAAGAAGTAGTTGGTGCAAATAATCAGGCATGCCCTCCTTGGTTTGACCCAGGGCATTTTGCCAGAACTGTTTGGACTTAGTCGGGCGCTTCAGGAACACTCAGAGCCTTGCCCAGGATGTGCGGATTTCCCTCCTGCCTTCCAATAGCCAAGTTCATATTCATCGACTGTCCTGACTAGTAACACCAGGCTATCACAAAGATCTGCTTTATCTCTTGGGAATAATGGAGTGTCCCACTGGATTCATGTTTAAAAATCTAGCATTTCTGTAGTGTTCAACTTATGGTAAATAGTTCTGCATCTTCTGTGTGATCTGTGATACATAACATACAGTTTTATCAATGTTTTGAATAAAATGCGAATACTTTTTAAAACATGTGCAGATCTAATATGGGCTCAGATGTCAGTGTGCCCAGCTTTCACATTTCAGGTTGATTCCTGCATCCACAAAGGCTAGAAACATAAACGAAAATTAAGCTTTTGAGGGCCCTTATAGGAGCACAGGAGGTTGGTCTTTTTGTCCTCTCACCTGGTAGAGTCACTGTGGAGTAAGGATTGGTACAGGAGTGGGCAACTTCAGTAGGTCCAAGACAAGGATCCTCAAACTACGGCCTGCGGACCGGATCCGGCCTGCCATGCCCATTTATCCCGCCCACCATAGAAGTTTTGGACTCGACACACGCGCATGCACATGCGTGGCGAGGCGCCAGCTTGCTCGCAAGGAGATCGTTTTGGACTCTCTAGGAGAAAAGGATCTGCTTGTGAGCAAGCTGGTGCCTTGCCATGCATATGCCCAGCGGCGGCTTGCGAGCAAGGAGATCATTTTCTCCTAGAGAGTCCAAAATGATCTCCTTGCAAGCAAGCTGGCGCCTCGCCGTTTTGGACTCGCTCGGAGAAAAGGATCTCTGCGCACGCACGCCCCTGCCTTGCGGTGCGTGCATGCCCCCCACACACACACACACAGCCCGCACCCCCTGCCCGCACTGCCTTGGCAGCCTGCACCCATTGCTGGCACCTTTCAACTGGCCCCCTGTTCAAAAAGTTTGAGGACCCCTGGTCCAGGAGCTATTTTCAAATAGCCCCCACAAGGTGGCACTAGCAGATCAGTTTTGTCCCACTTCTGAGAGGCTGCAGTTGCTACTATCATTCTGATCATGTTCTCAACCATCATTTTGCTAGTGAAACCTTGATAAATGATGGCAGCCTCCAACCTTCTTCAGCAACACTTGGAGAGAAGACACAATGACCAGGTTTGCAACCCACCATGAGTAACTGGCCACAGTGGGTTGTTATATCAGCTGCATCTGGTGTGATTTCTGCAGAGTGTCTTATTTTTCATGAACAAATCACTCCAAGAACCTATTGCTTGCTTTAAGGTTGTTCTTGCCCATAAAGGTTTGGCATGTCATCCAAAACCCACAGGGCAATTTCATCTTGGGTGGCTGAAAAAGGCTACAGAGTTGCTCACTGAGAGCAGTAACACCCACTCATTTTCATGGTCTCCCCAATGACCACCCTTTCACCAATGCCAAAATGGTACTTTGAAAGGGCTTCCCGTCATTCCTCAGCACCCAGCCCCCGCCCTGGAGTCTCAGAAGAACTCAAGGGGTTCTTCTTCCAGATCCTGGAAACTGCTTGCGCTCTCCTTCCCTCTCTTCCTCCCTCCTTCTCTTCTGGTCCTTCACATGTGTGTGCTTACAGCTATCTGATATGTGTCATCTTACCTAATCAATTTCCTTGACTGTTTGAGTTGTCAAAGGGAGAGCAAGGCAAGACTGTTGTATAATTAGGATATGTTCAGGCCTTGAATATTTTTCTGATCAACAAGGCCTGGTGGGAAAGTAGACTGCTTATCTCTGTTGTTCCGGCAATTAGTACTCATTCTGGAGAAGACTCAAGATGTAGTAAATCACACCTGTCTGTGATATCGCATGATGTAGACACTTTGTTTTGAAGTAGTTTGTGCCTGTTGTAAATCAACATCAAAGCAAGCAGGTAAGTGTGTGCTAACTTGGGCATTTGTGATTGTTGTAATTTACAGACATTGTAATTGGGTAGGTTCCCTTTCTCTCTGCATAACCAATTAGAAGCATGGGGAAGAGATGTGC
Organism: Varanus komodoensis; assembly: GCF_004798865.1. Lineage (NCBI taxonomy): Eukaryota > Metazoa > Chordata > Lepidosauria > Squamata > Varanidae > Varanus > Varanus komodoensis. The sequence continues at coordinate 16,248,605 of NW_025335269.1, read as the reverse complement.
GTTGCTTTCAGGGAACACCCTGTTAGATCCAACTCTCTCCTGCAATTGCTATATATATGCTTTATTGACCCTTCTTACTTGGATAAATCTAAAAGCAGCCTAAAATGGCTTTTCTTTCGCACTAGACTAATTTGCACACATTTGCCAGAGTCCAAGTGCCTAGCTGTCCATTGAAAAGCACCAGTAATGGCCAAAAATGGCAAAAGTAGGTGCACCAAATGGGAATAAGGGCTATCATCACTCATTCGTAAACCTCACAATTTATTTATTCTTTTCTGTAACACCCAGGGGCCAAAGCTCTCTGGGTAGTTTAAAATGGTTCCCCAAATCTTCAGCTACTGTGGAAAGGAAAGATACAAACCTCTCCCCTTTTATACTACTAGTTCTTTTTGGAACATTTAGTTCTGCTCTTTCCAGACATTTTTTTTTTAAATCCTGCAGAAATATACACAAATTTAAGGAATAAATGGAAGGGACATTTGAGCACTTGCAGTAACTGCTTCAAAAACAGTCGATTATTTCCTCTTTTTCTCTAGTCTGTGGCAACCACGGCACCACACTGCCTTCTGTACCACTCACTCCTGCAAACTTGAGGAGCAAAAAATGACACAGAAGGCGCCCTTCCCTACCATTTCAGAATGTGCAGAAGAGGGAGACTTCCATATCTCAAGCCCCCTGCATGCTAAAATGCAAAATGTCAGGGAGATGGCATCTAGCGAAAATTTCCTCCTTGTGCATTCATGTTCCATGAGGAAGGAGCTCTTGAAATGAACTTGCTTCCAAACAAGCTATTTTCACTCTGAGGGATTCCCTAGGGCAGGGGTCAGCAACCTTAACACTCGAAGAGCCATTTGGACCCGTTTCCCACAGAAAAGAAACCACGGGGAGCTGCAAAACTCTTTTGACCTCTAAAATGAAAATAGCACTGCATGTATCATTTTTTACCATTATGCTATGTATAAAAAAAACTATAGTGTGAAACAGATCAGGGGCTGTGCTGTGCCGGCACTGGTTGTAGATCGGGGGCTGTGCTGTGCCAGTGTGGGTTGCAGATCAGGGGCTGTGAGCAACGGAGCCGCAGCAGAGGGATTCAAGAGCCATGTGTGGCTCTGGAGCCACGGGTTGCCGACCCCTGCTCTAGGGGCATAGACGTGGACACCTACTCAACTTGATTTTGGATGTTCTGGAGCTATTGCTTCCTCTGGCATTTTGCATGCTATCAGTTTTCAACTAGAAAAAAGGAAAGGAGGCTTGGGCTATCCTCAGTTAGCCCTCCCATCATCCTCTCCCTGTTCCATGCAGCCCTCTCCTGCAACTCCCCACTCCATCCCACACATGAACGCAGTCTTCTCTGGCCTGGTGTTCCCCTTTAGAGCTATCACACTACAACTCCCAGCATGCCTCAGGATGGAGAAGGCTGCGTTTCTGGATCTCTGACACCACGAAACCAATAACAGTATCAAAAGTCTGAAATACACCGTTGCAAGGCTTCATATAGAAAGGAAATTAAATTGCCTGATGTTTCAGAAAGGGGTGGATTGTTCTTAACAATGACTTCGTATATTGCCAAGTTTGAAAGCCTCCTGACTAATACAAGAGGAGGCGGGTAGGAAATTGTTAAAATGAAAAATGCTTTGACGTAGCTGAAGTGTCTGACAAAAGCCTTTCAGAATTAAATCTTTCATGCTTCTGCTTGCTGCCATTGGTTACAGGCAGTCTTTTATCATGATAATGTGATGTGTCTGACTTGCAAATGGGCATCATGCAAGAAGGGCACAGAAACAATCAAGAGTAAATCCTCATTGAACCACATTAAATTACTGTTGTGCATTGAAAAAGGGGAAGAATTCCTCCTTGGATTGGCTGAGAAATGTGAAGTATGATCTCAACTCAGGTCTTCTGGATAATTTTGGAAACTCTCTCCTTCATATTGTATGTTGCTGGGTACCACCATTAAAAGCAAGTGTCTCATGCAGGGTTGGTTAAGTGGTGGCCCTCTGTTTTGGCTACCAGCTCCCATCAGCCTCCCTACAATTCCCATCAGCCAGCATGGCCAGTGGTGAAGGATGAAAGGAGTTGTAGACCAAAACATCTGGAAGGCCACAATCTACCCCCATTCCAAATGCTCGTGTTTATTTCATCAAATAGGTGTGACTTGAGTTTCACCTATAGTTGCATCAGGCTTCATATTGGTTCTACCTGCTTTTTGCCACACCCTGTAAAGCAGGGGTCCTCGAACTTTTTCAACAGGGGACCAGTTGAAAGGCACGCAGCTGCGTGTGGGCCGGTGATGGCCGTGGGCGCATGCGCGGCAAGGCAGCAGCTCACTCAGGAGATCATTTTCTCCAAGTGAGTCCAAAACCTCTGAGGCGGGCCAGATAAATGGGCATGGTGGGCCAGATCCGGCTCGCGGGCCGTAGTTCGAGGACCCATGCTGTAAAGTCTGATTTGAGGCCAAACTGGGTGTGATCAGACCTCATGTGCTTCCTTTCCTTTCCTAAATAGTAGCTGTGGGGAAGGAGGGACACTCCAGTTCATGTCTGTGAAAGGGAAGAAGGTTACAACCCTGCTCCTTAATTCCTCGTGACTGGTATTGGGCAGAGAAAAGCAAATACGTCATGCTTGTTTTGGCCTAAAATTCCACCAAGTTTCTGCTGAGTTTTGATGTCTTTAGGATCTAACTAGGTTTTGCATTAGCTGCACCTGGTTTTCAATAGCTATCTCATAGCCTCATCAGGATCACTTGAGTTCTATCACATTTCATGAAGTTTCACAATCTTCCACTGGGTTTTAGATGAGTTTCAGTAGCCTAAGTATAGAATAGAGAGACAATAATTCAGGACCTAGGAGCCAAATCTGCCCTCTGGGGTTCCAATCTGGGCTTACAGAGCCCCTTAGAAATCAGCATCCACCACCTTCCCCTGTCCAGCAGGTCAGGAGGGGTGAAAAAAGTAAGCATCTGGAAAGATAAAGAATTCCACTAAAAGCCCCCATAGGGTCTCCTATTGGGGTGTGGGTGACTTCGATTCCAGAAGGTAGTGCTGGGGGACTATGTCTCTGCGCCATGGCAGCTATGCCATGGAGTACCACAGGGCTCCATTCTATCCCCTTTGCTATTTAACATCTATATGAAACCGCTGGGAGAGGTCATCAGGAGGTGTGGGCTGCGGAATCGTCAATACGCTGATGATACCCAGCTCTACCTCTTGTTTTCCACTAATCCAGGTGAGGCAGTGGCTGTGCTGAACCGGTGCTTGGCCGAGGTAATGGAATGGATGAGGGCCAATAAACTGAAACTCAACCCAGACAAGACGGAGGTCCTATTGGTTGGCGGATCGGGCTTCGGAGAGGGTGGATTTGACCTGGTCCTGAATGGGGTTGCACTCCCTCTTAGGGACAAGGTCCGCAGCTTAGGAGTACTCCTCGACCCGGAGCTTTCATTGGAAGCTCAGGTGACAGAGGTGGCGAGGAGCGCCTTCCTTCAGCTTCGGCTGATTAATCAGCTGCGCCCCTACCTGGAGTACGACTGCCTGGCGACAGTGACACACGCGCTGGTGACTTCCCACCTAGACTTCTGTAATGCGCTTTACGTGGGGCTTCCCCTGAAGATGGTCCGAACACTTCAATTGGTGCAAAATAGAGCTGCCAGGTTGCTGACGGGGATGGGGCGTTATGCTCACATGACTCCAGTCCTCCGTCAGCTTCACTGGCTTCCCATTGAAGCCGGGCCCAATTCAAGGTGTTGGTTATGACCTACAAAGCCCTAAACTGCTTGGGTCCTGGCTACCTGAACGAGCGCTTACGTCCGTATATGCCCGACCGCCCTTTGAGGTCTGCGGGAGAGTCCCTTCTCCGGGAACCCTCCATGAAAGAAATTAGGAGAGTAAGTACTCGGAGGAGGGCTTTCTCTGCGGTGGCGCCCAACCTATGGAATTCACTCCCCAAAGAGGTCCGCCTGGCACCGTCGTTACTGGTTTTTCAGCGCCAGGTAAAGACCTTTTTATTTAAACATCATTTTAATTGTTAAAATATATGATCTGGCCAGGGCAACTTCTTCTTCCTTCTCTTTTCTCCTCCTATATTCTTTACTTATTTTATACTGTTAATTTTAATTTTATATTATTATGTTTGTATCTCAATGTATTTTTTGTATTTTTGTATTTAGTGGTTAATTTATTATGTTCTTTTGTATTTCAATGTATTTTATTGTGTTGTAAGCCGCCCCGAGGCTTCGGCAAGGGGCGGCATAGACATGTTATAATAATAATAATAAATAATAATAATTAGTTGGACTGGGCATCTTTTCTTTCAGTTCCCACCCAATGGTATGAAACTTGCGAAGTCCAGATGGCCGTACATTTTGCAGATGCCTGTTTCCAACAGCCCGGTTTGACAGACTAATGAAGTCTCTCCGTCTTTCTCCCCCTGCCTCCATCATGTTGCATATAAAAGCAACCTACAGTTCCCTTTTGAGAAAGCGATATAGCACCTCTATGAATTGCGTTAATTGGTGCAACGATGATTCATCTGCGACAGGGCTTACAACCATTCTTAATTCCCAGGAGAGTTGTGTGAGGATTGCACAAAGATCTGGGCTTGGTTTAGAAAGGTGATTTATAGAAAGATCAATAAACAAACGTTTACTTGAGATACATGGGGCACTCTGCAAGCTCAGAGACTACCTTTGCTTTATTACTACTGCACAAATGTCCCAGGGGTGTGCATTAGTGCTGGAAACCAGTTTTAGAGCTAAATTCTGTGACTCTTCCTGTAAACAGAGCCCAGCATGTAGCAACATGTGTCTAGAATCAATGAACAGGGAGTGACGTGACATATTTGGAGCAGGAGTGGCCAACAGAAGGGTCCAGTGATCAATTTCCAGCCCCCTCCAAAAGACTAGTGAGAATTCCTGCTGTGCTCCGGTGATAACTGTGGTGGAAACACCGACACATCTTTGCTGCAGAATAAGGCACATGGGTGCCTTGCCTTGTTACAACAAGAAAGTCAAGAGAAAGTCAAGATTTTTGCTTTCAGTTGTGCACAATTCAGTGGCCCAGGGAACCCATGGAAGCAGTGAGAGGCAAAAATAATGTTGTGACTTGGGTGGCCTGCAAGTCTCATGGAGCTTCTCCAGTCCAAGGAGCAATTTAGGTGGCATTTCTTAAACATGTATTTAACTCTCTTATTAAAATCTGTGAAAACTAAATCTGCTTTTTTTTTTTTTTTTTTTGGAGCATGCTTCAGAATAGGGGTGGGAAGAAGGAAGAAAGTGCTCCACTGATAGATTGCAGGGGAACAGATGTGCCTGCTGGTTGCTGGAATTTTTGCAAAGTATGCTGGACTAGATCAGACCCAGCAAAATACTTCCTGTATTTATAAGCAAGACAAATACATTCAAGATTAGTTGCCTTAACTGTTAAGCATTCCCTAACATTCACCAGTTTGTAAATGTAATGGATACTGTGAGAGCATTGTTAGAAAAAAGTAGGCCAGACCACAATCAGCATTCCTGTGCACCGTGGGTTGGATCCAGGCTCTGCTTTCTGTGAGAGGAAGGGCTCTGTTGTGGAAAGTTCTTCCACCTGATTTTGGGAGGTCCCTTCCCCACACAAACACTGCAGCTCACCCCATTCAGCAGGGTCTCCAGACCAGGGAAGCAGTAAGTCCAGATGGCAGAAACAAGGACATGGGAGCAAGGTATTGCAGAAAAGACCATGGGCCACTCAACCTACCCTGCTCTCCATCCCAGAGCTAGCCTGTTGGCTTCTGAAGTAGCAAAGAATGCTACCCCACTGCCAGTGTTGAAAAAAGGCAACCGCTGGCATGTGCCCCTCTGTACATGGAGTGGGAATCAGGGCTGGGAGGCAGGGGGATTTTGATCCTGGGTTGATTCCTCAGTGCAAATCTCCACTCTCTGAAACTTCTGAGGAGGGGAAAATTGTTCCTGTATGAACAGCAGCTTGGGAGATTCAGTAAAGATACAAATTGTTGACCCTTGTCCCCCCACCCCCTGGCCATGGGACCTGTTGGAGTCTCCTTACCTATGGCAGGAATGAACACTCCATCGCCTTGAACCCCAGCGTTTTTACTGGTGAGATCACCCAGGCCCCCTGCAGTTTACCTACAACAACATGCTACCAGGTAGTGGTCCTCACAGCCAAATATTTATGTATTTATTTAAAGTTTTTGTATGCCGTCCCCTTGCTATATAGCCTCAGGACAGCTCACACAAATAAATAAATATAGTACAAATACAGTTAAAATCCGGAAACACCCCGGCTGCACAATTAAAACCTATAAATATTAAACATTATTAAAATATTGTTTGAATAAAAAGGTCAGCCTGGCGCCAAAAAACAAATAACGATGGCGCCAGGTGGACCTCTCTAGGGAGCATATTCCACTGATGGGGCACCACCACAGAGAAAGCCCTCCTCCGGGTACTTTGCTTCCTGATGTCTCTCACGGAGGGCTCCTGGAGGATGGCCTCTGCTGCCGATCTCAAGCGGCGGGAGGGCAAATATGGAAGCAGGCGTTCCTTCAGGTATCCAGGTCCCACTACAAGCTTTTAGAAAACTACAAGCTTTTAGAACATATACAGAGTGTTATAGATTCCAAGTCACAGCAGCAGAGCAAATGACCATGAAATAAGGGGAACACAGTCAAAATAATGTGTGAGATCTGGTTCAATAGAATAGCTTTGATAACGTGACATTAACATAATGATCACTGAGGCACAGGGATTATTGTGGGTCTTGGCATGCAAATGAGGGTGATTGCAATCCTACTAGAAAAATTTGTCTGGTCACCTTATCAATTTTGTTTGCTGTTAGTTCAAGAATAGCTAGGGATTAACTTTCCTTGGGAGCCCCATTCAGCAAAGGCTTTTTCCATCCAAATGTAGTAGCCCTCTCTTAAAGGAACAGCTTTAAAAATAGCACTTAACAGAAGCCTGCCTTGGAATTTTGGCACTTTCTGAGAAAGAGGTGCAGCAATGTTGCAGGTTTGATTTTATAACACAAAGGCACATATAAGCAACATTTTTCTACCGGGATTTGTCTGAATTTCCCCAACAGACCCACCCACTTTTTGAAAGGAAAATCATGCTGGAAGACCTGGTCATGGATCCTCATAATACGTTTTGTTTGGTCCTCAGTTTGCATCCTTTTATTCGATAGGCCAAAATACAATCCTGAATATATCTTCTGAGAAATGATGTCACTCAGGCTTACTCCCAGGCAAGTAGGTAGAATACTGCAGCTTAATGAGACTATTTGCCTATCATGTGTTATAGATTTATGGAATGTTCTATCCTCTTAAAATGTCATATTCTTTTTTTCAGTCCCTTGTAACCTATTTTATCTTTCCTTGAAAGGTCTGTACAATATCATTTACAGTTAACATTCCCAGCCTGTTTGATTTAGATGACTCAACTACTCTCCCTCTGAAACACAACCATGTAAATTTCACCTAAGTTTGCCAAGTTCCCCTCTGCAAGTAAATTGTAGAACAAAAAACAGATGTTACAAAGAAAAATGTAAATTTCAGATAAGTTTGCTTCCCATCTCTTCAGGGTTTTGTATCAGAATGGCAGATACTGTCACAGAAGAATGTAAGTTGGCAGGCATTCTATTTGTCAAATGTGCCATCTTGGTGAACTTCTGACTGCCAAATATTTACATAAAAATGCTCATTTAACAATATTGTATGCTTGTGTATTTGCCTGGGATAATGCTGCAAGTCATTGAGGGAGAACAGCACATGCTTTGAATAGATAATGTCCCAGGGTCAATCCCTGGGAAAGAGACCTCAGGTAGCAGCTACTAGAAAAGACCTTCTCCTGGCCAGACTAGACAGCAAGGGCCCAGATGGACTGCAGGCATGGCTCTACAGAAGGGCTGGGATGGACTGAGGCCTGGCACCTCCTTGTGTTCATAGGAAACTACCTTCTAACAGTCAGGCTTTGGGCCTATTTCATTTAGTGTGGTCTATACCAGCCTTCTGCAACTTGGTGCCTTCCAGATGTATTGAACTGTTATGAGTTAGGTATACGTAATGTTGTCTTCATTAACACTGCCCACTACCCAGAGTGGAAGGAAAAGAGCTAATGGCATAGTCAGGATAAGTCTGGCGTCCCTGCTTAAGCTGTGTCTTTACTGTCCCTTTCTCTTCCCACATCACCTGGAAAGGTGGAAGGGTCACATGACCTGCTTTGCCCCTCCCTTCTCTCTCACTTTGAAAGAAGATGCATGTTCTCTCTTTTTTCTTTAAAGTCTGCTATGCAGAAAAGACAAATCTAGCAAAATAAAACCATGTTAATTGATTGATCAAATTTATTTATTTAATGAATCAATATGCCGCTACAATAGCCCATAGCTGGGCTCTCTGTGAGGCTCACATTAAAAATATTGTATATTTCTTCTGTACAATATACAATGCTACATGGGAGATATATTTGAGTAAGAGAATTTGTTTGGGTAAAGGAGTATCTTTGGATAAGGAAATACTTTAATTTTAAAACATTAAAAAGTAATAATCCTATTTTCCACCCTTTCCATGTCATGTTAATAGAATTTGGGAGCTGGTGGTTCTCCTCTCATAGCACTTTGCCCCTCCCAAAGTTAGAAGTGCTATGTATCAAGTTAACTTCATCAATAAGACAAGGTCTTTTAAAAAGAGACTTATTAGCTGAAATTTAAAGAGAAAAACAGCTTCTTAAAATATTCCCAAATTATAATCCAAATACTATAATTGTTTCTAAATTAAAATATTGAGTTTAATTACAATAGTAATACTAATAAATTCTCCAACTGAAATGTCTCTCCCATGTATCATTTCATAGGAGAAATGTTTAAGTATAAATTAATGGGGCTTCGTTTTACTAAGGCCAAAATCCTATGCATATTTAGACAGTAAAAAGTCCTACAAGTCCCAGCATAGCAATCTAGAACCCTAAATTTTCCATTTGCCACTGACAGGCTCTAATTTGCTGGTTTCCTAGCACCAATTTGTGGTAAATAACTAAACCAGTTTGATGGCAAGCCTCAAACTACTTGTGAATAAATCCCTTCGAAGACAGTGGGGCTTCCTTGCAGGTAAATGTGCATAGGATTGCATTGCACAAATGGAGAGTAATCAAAGCTTCAGTTGCGAGTGACTACATTACATGTATTTCTGTTCCAACGTTGCAGTATCTCTTTTGAAGCCCTACTTCATTTGACTCCAGCTGAAACCATTTCTGCTAGTTGATGCACAGCAGCAATTTTCTAAAACTGCCAGCAGGTGGCACCATTGCTTTTATTAGGTTTGCAGTTTTTTGTTTTGGTTAGGACTATATGAGGAATCCAATGGGGTGGTGAAAATCCAAAGGATTTTCTCAGCTCAGCCTTGTGGATTCTTTTTCATCAGTCTTGCATTAGTGTCAACTCAGTCTGACATGAATCAAGCCAGCACACAGACTTCTGTTTTTAAAATGGGGCACAATTTGAACCTTTTTTTAAAGGACCATAGCAAATTGTGCAAAATGCAGGCCGCTATTATGCAGTTTGTATAAATTTGAAC
>NW_025335269.1:16233302-16238944 GCF_004798865.1 Varanus komodoensis | reverse complement strand
CTGCTGTGAACTACAGTGCTTGATCTCGTCCAAGAAATTTGGTCAGAAATCAGCATTAACCTTTTTACCCGCAATTCTGGTCCATCTCTGTCAATTAAGAGCACCGAACTTTCTTTCCAAAGGTTGAGCCATGCTTAGAGGCCTTTGGCCATCACAACTCATCTTTGTAAAGAGGATAGGAACACTTTCTGTAACCTCTTCATACGCTTCTGTTAAATGTTAATTCACTTTGTGATCTATAGGGTGCCTCGAAGCAGAATATGATTATCAAGATGAGAAGGCCTTGACATTGTATATCTGTTGTAATTTGTTGCTATGGTTACAAGTATCAAAGGCAGCGTTAAAACATGGTTAAGACCGGATATGAAAAAAACATGGATTGCTTCTATCATTTGCCCATCTCCTTACACAAAAGCTCTCCAGTGGGGTTTGAAAATGAGTGTTTTTTTTGTTTTTTGTTTTAATCGGGGCTGGCTTCAAAGGAAAGGTGCATTTCATCACTCAGCATAAGTCTGATACTGAAGAGTCACAGCTCATTGTGACAAGCAGAGGAGATAATTAGATCTTGGATTAAATGGTCTTCCATGCCCTTTCTATGACCAAACTTATTACTTCAGTTCTGAATCACAGAATTAACATTTCCCTCCCCAGCCACTAAATACTGGCAACCTCGGCCAAAAGCAAAAGGAAAGAAATACTCTTAAGTGTGCACAGGGTCACATTTTATACTCATTTGGATCCTAGCACTATCATGATTTTTAAAATGTTTTGTTGATGGTTTTAATTGTGTACAATGTTCAGAGAGCCATGTGGCTATTGTGGTGGTCTATAAAAGTGCAAATAAATTTTTAAAAAGGATGATGGAAATAAAACAGAGTTAGTTCTGCTGTCCAAATGCTAATCAGGTGTATGAGGGAATACACATTGTGGAAAAGGATGATACTTTTAAATGCAAATAAAATAAAATATCAAATGAACAAAGATAGATAGACAGAATGAATACCCCTCCTTCTATCAGGAAGCTTGATGGGCAGGCCTTGATCACCATCTCTGACACTAGAATGTCCTAAAAGGGAGGAGGACGCTGTGGCAAGCGGCCTCAGTCCCTGAGGGTCCCAACCCTCTCCTTGCTGACACAGGTGAGCTGGCATTCTCTGGGTGGTCATTTGTAGAGAGCCTGTGCTGAGCGGTCCTGGCCTTTGGCCCAGGTGAGCAGCCCCAGCTTCACCATTTCTCGGATTGTTAACTGGCTTGCAGAAAGCATGGGCTTTGTATTCCCTGCCAGTCACAGATGTTAATGCAAGCTGAGGCCCACAGTGCTCTCTTGGGACTTCTCTACACAAGGACTTTAACCTGCCATTTTAGTGAGGCTTCTGCTTGCAGATTCTTTGCTGGATTAAGATTGTCCCCTTTACAAGTGGTTTTTCTCTGGCATTTTTCTCTCTGATGTACTATATGCTCTATTACACAACCACAAGGTGGTGGTATACTATAGCACAACAGGGGAAATACACTTTTTTTCTCCCAACTGAAGGTGTGAAAGTCAGATGATAGCTAATTGACTGTTTGGCTTTGAACCAGGAAAAACAAAAAATCCCCATAAAAATGCTTGGAAAGCACAGAAAGGGCCCTGGAGGGTGACTGCATCATGTGAAGCACCTGCGAACTATCATGAGTGCACAATAAATTAATGCCTTATGTAGCGATGCCTGTCTCTTAGTTTTACTCTTAAGGCCAAGCACTTCGAACCTCAAGTCCAGGATGCACTTTGGGGTGTTTATTCAAAGCTGCAACCCTACTGCAAATTTCACCTATCAATATGTTTAAACCAGAGCTGCTAATCCTGCATTCAAAAAATATTTCTGTGAGGATGTCCCCACATTTTTACGTAACTAGCAGACAATTGATTAAAAGGTACCTTTTGAAAATCACTGGTGCTTGTTAGCGGATAATGAAGTTTTCCCCCTCAGTCTGCACATTTCTTAGTTAATAAAACCACAATGTTTCTCACATTACAGACTCTTATATGGACGAAGAATGTATCAGATTATGGTTTTCCCCTCCCCACGGTATTATTGCAAGGAGATGGGGAAGTTGTATCAATAGCTATGAAACCGAGTATGCATTTTCTACGATAGTGTTAAACTCACATGCAGGTGGGGAGAGAATAGAAGAATAAAAAGTGTTTTAGTTAATGGTTTATTGATTCCAATTTTATTGTGGAGATACAATTGGATCTACTAGCTCCCCACTTTTGTGGATACTATATTAAGATGTACCCTTGTTATTAAAATGTGTTGACCACACCCTGATAAAATAGTCTCTTTGGACATTACTTTGTATATTCCTCATTGCTTAGAGCTCCTTGTCCTTCCACGTATATAACTTGATCTCTTCTGAACTGGTACGTAGCCACAGCATCACACTTGCACTAGCCATAGTGATGGCACTAAACATCTGCCAGGATCCCATTACCAGAACCCCTGACTGGGACTTCTGTGCCTTGCAGCTTCACAGGAGAAGGCCATCAGAACCCAACCATGCAACAGGGAGGCAAGCCTTGTAAAATCTAGAGGACAAGTGGATGCTTACCTGAGCACAGGGATGGAAAAGTTCGTAGCAACTCCAGCAGCATGGACTGAAAGTAAGCCAGTATCAAGCTGAAAATAGACTTCCATCCACCACAGCTGAAGCCTTCCTCAAGTTAGTTCCCTCCAGATTCTTGATGGCTGCTAATGCTACTTGGCACTGATGAGTCAAAATCCAAAACATCTGGAAGGTACCAGTTTGAGGACTGCTACCATAGTCAATCCCAGTTCATTTGGAACTACAGATCAGCAATTCTAAATCAGAGCATAGATGTAAAGATTTTCATCCTAGCAGCTCTCCTTGTATAGCAGAAGTACCCTAAAAACAGAACTCTATCACCCCTATACACAAAACCCCAAATCTATAATACTAGAAAGTGAATTTATTTGCTTTTTAATGCTGCAAATTGATATTTAGCTACATTAGACAGAGCAAAGTCCTATTTTAAATGGCCACCAGACTACCTGACAATGGTTTGTCCCCAGCCAAACAAAAACAAAATTGCATTCTTGTCTTCTGCAGCCAACACATTGACTAACAAAACTGCTGTGCTGTTTTTAATTCTAATTGATGCCTTAGGTCTACAGGTACAAAGCACCACTGTACAATAATGAGGCCAGAGGAGCGACCCAGCTCTGGTTTGTAACAAGAGACACAATGGGAGACGTGCAGTGGATGGTCGCCAATTTACAGCCAGCATAAAACCCTTTTACTACTGAATCATTCACAGTATTCATGGTCTAAGCAGTCATTAATTCAGACACAACCTCATTCAGAATTTGGCACAGCCACCAATTTCTGCTCAGACTCTAGGCCTAGAGCTATGCAGAGCTTGCACGTCTGACTGGGGGTCTTCTGGGATCAGGATACATAAAGAACTGCTAAGAAACACGTTTAGCCATAAATCCACCATCCTAAGCATGATTACTGCAAAGCAACTTCAGCTAAAATCAGTGGACAGGGTCCAGCTGAAATTATGCATGTCTAAGTTCCATTCCTTTCAACTGAAGCAATTTAGGCAAATATTTCTCTCCCATTTAAGTGGAACTTGAATATGGCTGGGTGATGCCAGTGTAACTTCAGCTACACTTAGTGGCTTGCTGAAAGGATCCAGCATGGCCTTTCTTACGTTCTTTTAAGAGGCACTCAGCCTGGAATCATGTTTGTATCAACAAGCTGTATTTCCCTAAAGGTCAGTATTTTAACTTGCCTGGTATCTTTGCTATTGACTTCTGCCATACTTTTTTTTTCTTTTGTTTTGGCAGCACAGAAACAGACTAGCCGGTCATCTTCATCGTAACAGAGACTTTAGTTAGAAAGCCTTTTGTCCTGATCTGCTTGGAAGGAGGGGAAAAGATCAGCTCACAACATTGCCCAAGTCCCTGTGTTACTGTCAGGGTCCAGGGTTGGGATGTGAGTGGTCAAAAACAAGACAGAGACACCAGGGCCAGAACTTGAGGTGAGACAGAGTCCAAATGTAAGGTTTAACAGCAATTCCAATAGCAAAGTCCAAGATGTAGCACCAAACAGGTCAGGGTCAGAAACCAGATTACATTCCAGGCTGAACAGGGATGTGGTCAGGAACAAGCCAAGGGTCAAGAATCAGGAGACACGCAGAGGTGCAGGTATCTTGGACAGGATGCACAGCAAGGGAGGATACACGGCAAGGCAAAACATACAGCATTTCAGGATGCAAACAGTGAGGCAGGATATGGGTCTGGCAAGAGGCAGGCAACATAGCAAGGCAGGCAGCACTGCAGGAACTGTCAGGCAAGGTGCTGGCACTACGACTAACAAGAGGACCTGTGTTGCTGAGGCCAGTGCTGGAGGGAAGAGCTTGCTCATCCATAGCTCTCCCCGCAGGACTCCCAGCCGGTGCTCATCAGGGGGCTGAGCACTCCAGCAGGCCCTGGGCCCGATCCTGTGAATCTGGTGGTGGTGGTTTTGGCTCTGGCCACCAGAGCAGCCCAAATCCTGACAACCCACTGGGTTTCAGGCAGCCTTTGCTCCAGAAGAATAGATCCAGGGCCCACAGAGAAGGAAGGGACTCAAGCAGTAATGCCCCCTGAGCCAACTAAGCATTTTGTATTCCCAAAGGGCTCCCTCCCTGAGCATGGAAAAATGCACTTCAGCTCAGTGGTGCATCCAGACCCGGGCTGCAATGGTCTCACAAACCCCTCACCCTTTAGATGGCCATCTGCAGTGCACAAATAGCATCTCTCTTTCCCACCTCCACCACTATTCCATGCTTTTTTCTTTTGTTCTGTATTCCTTCTATGTTAAGGATGGTGTCCACCTGATTGAAAAACACACACACAAATGCTGAGCACGGGCAGTTTTCCATTTAAAGCTCACTGAAATCACAGCCCCCTCAGGACTCCAGGAATTGAGCCGAGTTTGCATCTGCTACCTCGATCCCCTCATTGTGCCCTGGATAGACACTTGGAGACCCACGGACCAAGGGATACTTACTTGGGCCCTGAGCTTCCCTCCTGGCTGCACTACTGCTTCAGCTCTGTCTAGTGCCAAATGTTCTGAGTACAGTAGCACATGGATGCACCTTAATTCTAATGTGAAAACCAGTGTGGCGTAGTGGTTAAGAGCATGGGACTGGGACTCAGGCGATCTGGGTTCTAATCTCCACTCAGCCATGGAGCCAACTGGGTGACTTTGGATCAGTCACAGACTCTCAGCGTAACCTACCTCGGAGGGTTCTTGTGGAGATAAGACTGAGAGCAAGAGGAAGAGAATTACCATATGTTTCCATGTATAAGATGATACTTCTTCTTTAAAATATTTACCTAAAAATGGAGGGGCATACGTTACGGGTTTTTCGGCGCCAGGTAAAGACCTTTTTATTTAAACATCATTTCAATTGTTAAAACATATGATCTGGCCAGGGCAACTTCTTCTTCCTTCTCTTTCTCCTCCTATATTTTTATTTTATACTGATAATTTTAATTTTATATTTGTAAGTCAATGTATTTTTTGTATTTTGTATTTAATGGTAATTTATTATGTACTATTGTATTTCAATGTCTTTTATCATGTTG
>NW_025335269.1:16229637-16233202 GCF_004798865.1 Varanus komodoensis | reverse complement strand
CCTGATGAAGTTCATTGCCTTGATGCCATGAGTAACAGTACCAGAAAAACAGCCTTTTCTCTTCCATCCAGCTAATGGTTGAACAGGTGTGCAACCTGTTCGTTGCCTCAAAAGGTAACATGCTTTGGGCCAGCCCCAATAGGCATCACTTACCTTTGTCTTTGATCCATAACACAGATGAAGCATGTAGGCAGAAGCAGCTGAGTTGATCCTGAATATGACATTTTCAGCCCCTAAGAGATGAAGCATGAGTGTTGATGATTTCATAGCATGCGCCTTTGACCCAGATGGATGGAGATCCTTAAAAAGAGTTTACTGGCAGGTTGAATGGGAGCTGATGGAAGAACTGTTTTCATAGCACTCTTATGATTCAATTTATTTTAAAGTTTTATCCGCTGCCTCTACATTAAGTCTTCTAAAAGCAGCGACCACCTAAACCAAACAGATCCATCAAACAATAAACCCCAGTACAATAAAACCTTAAGAAAGTTGAGATTTCCAAATCAAAGATACTCAAAACCTATAGAAATACAAACAAAACCAAATATCAGTACACACACACATATACATGCATATATATCTATAAATCAGTAGGTCTAAAAACCTCTCTCTTACAAAAGTACACAGTAAACAAATTTTAGGTCTTTCTCCAGCCTGTAACCATAAGACCTTCCAGACCCTTGCTGGAAACATATTTCATAACTGAGGCTTCCACTGGAAAGAGTAATATTTAATAAGGTCCTCAGAAAGTTCTCCATCAGTATTCTGCCACAAAGGGAGAAGCTCTCCTCTCTGATCAGAGGCAAGTGCCTTCCTTTGTTAAACATTTTATAAAAGCTCCCTTTCTCAATGCTTAGAAGGGAAAAGCACTGATCTCTGATGAGCTTTTCCTTGTGGGGCACAGAGGAGAAACTGCTGAGTGACTGGGGCTTGTTTCCTTTTGAGGAGTTATGCAAAGGCTTGCCTTGCTTCCTTGTGAGCAGACATGATTCTACTTTATTCCGAATGGAAATGCTATCTTAAAGTAATGCTGATGGTTTATTCCTGTGCTCTTTTGAGTAGACATGCCAAGGCTTGAAGTTTGGGATGCTATTTGACTACAATGCTGAGTGATTTTTTCCTTGCTTACTTGCATGCAAGAAATGCTACTCATGTTTATTTCTGAGCAAACATGCATAGGCTAGATACATGAGATGCTGATTTGGTCCTACTTAATTCTGCACAGACATACATGTTGAAGTTTATCCTGCTTAATATGGGAAGACACACTCTGTCTATGTTTACCTCTGTGTAGGCACGCCCTTACCACAAATTGGTAACAATTGAATGTGGAGACTTTTGCGGGGGGGGGGGGGTTAGCTCCACCCATTTTCCTGTGCTCCACCCACAACTGGATTACAGCCCTAAACAGTGTTTCCAAAGTGAGATCTGGCCCTCGGTCCAAGGGAGGTTTCCCATCCCTGATGTAAAAGGGACTTATATAAACAGTCAGGAATGTCATCAGCTTGCTTTTCATCAAGTAGAACATTCAAATTTCCACCTGTTGAAATGTTATGCTAGACAACAGATTGTGCATTAACTTTGCAGGTGGCCAGCCAGATGGCTTGAGGAAGGCTGCTTGTTTGTCTCTGCAATAGCATAGTTCTGTAGGCGTAACACAAAGCCCGTTGCACTAATTCCTTATTGCAGTTTCATCACTGGCTTCCTGGGTTTTCCCATCCTTGCAGCTCGAAATGGCTGCCCTCTGAAAAGATAGTACAACTGCCCAAGGATATCTGTCACTTCTAGCAAAGCCGTGGCTTGCTGAATGGTAACCAGAGGTGCTGGTGCGGCCGAGCCGAGCCTACAGAACGAATTTTGCTGACTGCAGAACACTGAGAACCTATTTGCCCAGCTGCTTTACCAAAGACAGCATTCTTGTTGCTGGAATATAAATGGTTACCAGTCACTGTTAATACTTGTGCTGTACAGTTGCCTGCTAAGGGTATAATTACAAAGGCACCCAACTGGGTTTTTTAGAGCATATAAGACATGACTCAGGGTTATTGCTCCCCGCTGCAATTACATGTTCATTCTACCCTATTTGGTCTTTAAGAGAACATGATAGTTATTATTAAGTGAAAGTGTTAATCGGCAGAGCAGCAGAAAGCAAAACTGCAGCTGTTCGGTGGTAAGATGCTTTTCTGTCAGTTCTGTGGCAACTTCAGTAGAGATCACACCTGCTTCTACTATTCTTCTCACTCCTGATGGGCCTTCCTTGTTCAAAGATATCAACACTGTGGGAACCACAGAAATCCAGCCAGAACTTTCGGTGAACGTGCAGGGGTTGGGGTGCATGAATGGCTACCAGACCTGGGGCCTCTTGGTGAGTTTATACTCCTTGCCACACCATGAGAGCTGGGCTTAGGCTTTTCAAAGAGAATGGGAGCTGCTGGGAATTACTCTGGATCAAACCTCAGTCGTATTTGTCATTGGATGTTTTCCAGTATATTTTAGAAAGTCAATAACTTGCTTTTCTAGATTTATTTAGCAAATGTGAATGAAACCCTTAAAATGTAACAATATAGGCAATAGCCAGTGTTTATTATACATTTCCACTTATAAATGGGATAAAAATCCATAAACAGCACATATTCCAGCTCCAGAGCAATTTCTTTTCTTTTTGCTGTTATTGCCCATTTTCCCCTTGATTAACATGACAAAACAAATAGTAAACACTGATGTATCAGTCTTCTGTGCTCACCTTTTACTGAGTCTGCATATGTAGTAAATGGAAGCAATTGTCTTCTAGAAAGTCATTCAGAAAGAAACAGTCAAATGCCTTTCTAATTTGAGTTGAAATCCTGACTGTAACTAAAAGTTTTGATGTTATCTCAAATCTGCCAGTAATAGGTGGAAAATGCTTGCCTTCCTAGCTAGCTACTACTTGCAATTTAGTGGCCACTGGTAGTTCAAAGATTGCTTTTTTGTGGTACATTTTATCAATATGCACAATTAAACTTGCATATGGGTATAACACAACAAAAGCAGAATTGCAGCCCAGTCCTTCATACTGTCACAAAATGGTGATGATTTACCATGTGGACCAGTAACATGTTCAACAGTGTTTACAGTCCAGATAAGGCAGTGGTGGAAAAGAATCAGTACACAGGCATCTTGTGTTGAAATGTGGGCATTTACAAGCATATGCATGATTTATTGTATTTATGTATTAGATTTATATCCTGCTTCCCCCCACCAATAAATTCAAAGCAGTTTGAATTTATAGTTGTATTTTTCTGACTATAAGATGCCCCCATGTATAGTATGCCCCCCACTTTTCTTACCGATCTCTGAGTGAGCAAGCTGCTGCTGCGTGCACGCGCCCGCTGCCTCCCCGCATGTGCGTGCCCGCACCAGTCTTCCCCCCAGTCGTGCCCGCCTCCCCCGGATTGTGTCCGCCTCCCCCCCATAGTGCCTGCCTCCCCCCCAATCACGCCCACGCCTGTGCCTGCCTCCCCGCCCCCCGAGTGCAGCCCCCTGTGTATTATTATTATTATTATTATTATTATTATTATTATTATTA
>NW_025335269.1:16059798-16229537 GCF_004798865.1 Varanus komodoensis | reverse complement strand
CATCAGGTTTGCTGGGAGAGACCCTGTCCACCCTCAGCAGTCCTGATAGAGAAAAGAAAAAAATGAGAGAAAGAATGAATGGAAGAGGAATAGAAGAATGACTGCAGAGGAAAGATTTTTCCTAGATGAGTCAATTTTTTACAGAATGAGAACTTACTTTCCACACAAAGGGATTTGTTCCTCTTTCTTGCTTTTCTGTTTCATATGCTTTAAGTAGTGAGGTGTTATAGCAAAATACACTGAAAATTATTTGTTTCACAATGCCAAGAAACCACTCTATTGTCTCTTCCCACTCAGAACCATGAAACACTTGGAAAACATAAGTGAAATAGGAGTAAGATGACATTGTCTGAACAACTTGTAGGGAGGAATGATCAGTACACAACAAAAGCCTCATCTAGAAAATCACACTGAAAGAGGAAGATGAAAGTAAGAAATAAGGTGCTCCCATCAACTCCTTACTTTGGGTACACTTATTGCAGGCTTGGGTTCCATCCGCTACCAGCAGTATGCAGGCCCTTCAGCTTCCCCACAGGGGAAGGTATCGCTCATCCCCAAAAAGATTATCTACTCCTGATATAAAGCCTCCAACACTTAAGGACAGAACTTTTGCATATGGAATGATTGCTTTATTGCCTCCATTCATCAGGTCAAAAACCAGATGTTAATTTAAAGATGTCTTTGAATCCCATGCTTAGGATGTCCTACGCTTACCAAAAATAAAAATTAGAAAAATCAAGAGCAGCTACAAGGAACCTTAATATGGATTAAGACCATGGCAACTCTTTCCCTTGCAAAGTTCTCTTACTGAACCATTGCCTCTTCCATATTGCCAAATGCAGCAACTGGTAGCTTGGGATTGCAGAGAGTTAACACACACAAGGTGCACGCACACCACACGACAAGCAACCCTGTGTGGTTACCATGGTTTGAAGTTGTTTATTGTTTTAACCATGACCTACCTGACAGATAATCAAGTGTTTTCTCTTTTATTGTGGCTTCCATCCTTTCCACTCACTCCACTCACTCACACTGTTGGGACATATCAACCACTACACCTGAAATTCAGTCCCAAAGTACATTCCTCCGGCTTTTGTTTCCTGCCTCTTCCTCATTGGTCCGCACATAAAAACTGGATGGTTGGAACAGCTTCTATAGTTGCCACTCTTTCCAGAAGACTCTATGGCAGTTGCTTAACAGGACCATGGAAACCATGATCCTGGGCTCAGACAACAGGACAATCCATGGTGGCACAGAGAAAACATAGAATGAACTGTTGTTTCTTATCATAATTTCTAAAGACCAAACTTACCATAGTGAAATTCCATGACTGTGTTCAGACAACATGACAATCCAATGGTGGCAAAAACAACAACAACATGGCTGTTTGTGTTATCTGAACCCAGACACACTTTTCTGATCCAAATCCTAAGATTCAAAGAAAAAAGCATAACAAAGTTTGACCCATGTAGAACTGCACACACAAATATGTGAACATGCACACACCTCTGCGACTTCTCACCTTCCCATTCCTCTCCTAAGGAATCACTTTCTTTCACATGCACAAAAAAGTTCTGCTACACAATGCAGAAGTTCAAAAACTGACTTCAGATTTGCATATGCAAACAATACAAGAAAGCGCCACTGGATACAGTGGAATATATTTTGAAGAAGACTCCTGGCAGTTTTTGATGCATGAGATTTATCAAAGCCTTGGTCAATTCAAAGCCTTGGTCAAATCGAAATCAATATTCTATTCTTATTGTGACTTTTATTTAAGGCCTTTTTACTTCTTCAATAATATTCTTACTTCCACACAACTTCTCTCTTACACATTCTCTCTCTCTCTCTCTCTCTCTCTCTGTGTGTGTGTGTGTGTGTGAGAGAGAGAGAGAGAGAGAGAGAGAGAGAGAGAGAGAGAGAGAGAGAGGCCTTAATTTCTCTTTTTATACTCACTCTTTGGAGATCTTTTTCCTGGTTAGTTTTTTCTCTCTCTTGCCTTCATTTGTTTCCAGAGAGATCATGTCATGGCATTAAGTTCCTGTATTTGCAAATGTGGCCCACAGTCCATATGGTTTTGTTCCTGTCTGTACAATAACACACTACATTTGAATTCTGTGCAGTGCTACGAATGTTAAGCTAGTTCCATGCTGTGTGTAGCTATAACCAGCCATGTTTCACCAAGCTAAAAGAGCATGAAATGGGAGTATCTGAACACTCATTGACTGGGACACAGAAATTTGCCTTGGGGAACTCGATGTGGCTCTGTTTGCAGACTGAGAAAGAGTATTTAAAAGACACAATTTTGTCAGCAATAGACAATATGCATTAGTTCAAGTTCTTATGTTAGTGAGGAGAAGTAATTTTCTCTTTAACTTTTAATTTCTCAGAATCAGTTCTTACACTTAATTGCAATTGTTAATAAATTCATTATCACTGTATAATGCAGTAGTAGTAATAATAATATAATAATAATAATATAATAATACAGTGGCTGCTAAAGCACTATCAAGTCTTCTATCTTGCACACATAACAATATTATATTCCAAAGAAAATTGTTTCCTACTACTGTATAGGATGAAGCACTCCCAATGCCATTTGAAGACTTCTGTGTATTATGAGCCATCATGTTTATGCTCTACATGGAGCTGCCCTTGAAGATGGTCTGGATACTTCAGATGGTGCAAAACAGAGCTGCTGGCATGCTGTCAGGGACTGGTTGTTATTCTCACATAACTCTGGTCCTCTATTAGCTACATTGACTTCCCATTGATTTTTCTTCTAAGTTTTGGATCTCTAAGAGGAGTTGATTTTATAGTTTATTATTTCATTTTTATTGAACTAAATTCTTTTATACAATGTCCCCTTGTGACTGTTTGCACAGAGTCCCACAGAATGTGCAGGTCTATCCCAGGTTTACTTATAGAAGTCATCTAGCTCTTTTCTTAATTGATCCCTGATTTCTCGATGGAACAATAGGATGGGATGCAGTTTCCAGGAAAAGATGTTAGGTTAGTGCATTATGGAAAGAATAACTGACAGCAAGGCTTGATTAGTCTTAGAGACTGACTCGGTCTTAGCTGTTTCCAGCGCTATTGTTCACTCAAGAGGAAATTAATCTGTAATCAATTCTGGTGTACAACTTATGTCTGGCTGAATAAACTGTAAAGTCTTTTTTCATGGTGTGCATTACTTGCCATTTGTCAGCTAATTTATGTTCTAATAAAAACTTTGAGAGAACAAAATCCATGACCATGCTTCTGTTTTTTGCTATTTTGCTTGGTTGTCAGGAATCTACTTTTCTTTGCATCCCCAGGGGTCAGGCGGAAGCAGACCACTCTTTCCTCAGGCCCTTGTAGGACCTTCTGTCTCCTTAGTTCCAGGATTTTTAAAAGATGAACTACTTTTAGCTCCAGACTTCACAGGAAGTCTCCAGTGTAGGCTCCCTGGGGTTTCTCTGATCTCCTTGCTTTGCAAATGCTAATTTTCTTTAGCTATTGTGTTAGAGTAAGTTATAATTTACATTGAGGAAGGGGGAGATGGTTAAACTGCCATAATAGTATGATGGTGTCATCATCCCCCACTACGGGTTGAACTTTCAAAGCAGTAGCCTCCTTCATCCAAGGCATCTTGTGAAGGACAGATATACTGGTGAGATTTGGGTAAGCAATATTTGTCTGTGCTATCATGCAAGGCAATTCATAAGTGTTCATGAAAATCAAAGTGCTCATCATTTCTATCAAAGCCTGTCGGGGCCTACATTCCTGCAAAATGAATGGCGCCAAAGCCACATGTTCCGAGTTGTGAATGTGTGACTCTCGCCTCTGTTTAGGACACACCAGTAACTACAATTGGATGCCACAATGTCCCTTGAATAAGGGTCTAACTCAGCTAATCATTAATGAAACTCAGCTAATGCTTCTTTCAAGCATATGATTTACCAATCCCCAATAGTTGCCCTTTGTGAGAAGAGGACATTATATGGATAAATGTTATATTGGAAATGTTCTTAATATTTACTCATGCACATGCACTTTTAAATTACCAAACTGGTTCCTGGAAGTTGATGCATGGTCAGCACAAATGTATGTTGTTTGTATTGGTATTTTTGTAATCTGCTTAGAGAGTCCTTGGAACTAATTTAATTGTGGAATATAAGTCAAATAGATGGATAGATAGATACTGTGCTCCCTTCTGACAGCTAAAAGGCTGGTATTACCACACTGGAAGAATAAATGTGTATCTTCTATAGGCAGTGGATTGAAAAGCCTTACACTTTCAGCATATGCATGGGTGGTTTATAAGCTTCACCTATGAACAGATATTTATTAGGACTTTTGAGGTGCTTTTGAGGTTTATGTATCATTCTTTGACTCATGCACATGCACGCACACACTTTTCATATTTATGCACTGAAATAGATATTCAGATCTATGTAGCCTCTTTCCTTTTCCCCTTCTTTGAAGTTTTATATAATAAACTTCAAATATAATAATAATTTTATAATAAATCAAATGAAGATAAATGATCAGGAAGCAGACATTTCCATCCAGGCATTCTCCTTCCCCAATTTGTGCAAGGTTCCTCCATCAACAATGCAGAGCTGAGCTGGTGAGAGGGCATGGACTTGGGAGAGCCCAGACTGAGATGCCTGGAGGTCCAGAGTTTCATTGATCAGAGATTCCCCACCACTGATATAAATTTATAATTGCAGCATGTTTAATTTTTTCTAGATAAAATGCATTGGAAATGGAGCAGTGCACATAGTTCTAAAGAAACAATTCAAGTTTTCAAGTTTCTCTCTCATCAGCAACAATAAAATCAGACATATTTGCAATTGTCTAAATAGCATTTCCTCTCTAAATTCCCTGTTGGTCAATTAAAAGTACTCTTTTGCCCTCATTAGCTTTGTTAGTTGATCATTGTGAAAGATTTTTTTTCTTCAAACTCCCAATACCCCAAAAGTAATTATTTATTATTATAGCAAGTCAGAGTGATAGGTAGGTGTGAGGGTTACAACTCTAGGATGCTCTTGCAATATTTTACCTTGTTACTAGCTGAAAGTAACTCTAAAATGAGCCCCTACCTCTTACAGGATACAGAGCATCTGGAAATGTAGAGGAAAAGGGAATAAGGAGAGTAGTAAAACCCTGCAAAGGGAGACTTAGCCCAATGTCAGTATTAAAATGGTCCACTGCAAGAGTCTGAAGAATCCAACTGGTCTGAACTGGCTCTTTGGAATATTCCTGGTTATACAGCAGGTGATTATGTCACAACTCTGGACTAGGTGGCTCAGGTGGTTAATTCAATCACACCTAAACATTCTCCGTGGTCCTGCAAAACCAGTCATGCCACTTGGATTTCCTCAGAGCTCAGGCTAATGCACCTGGAAGGACAGGTAGAGCAACAATGGTGGGCAAGTCTGGCATAGAACAAGTAACTTGCCTGGGTACAAGACAAAGGTGAAGTATGACCCCAACTGTATTCAGCAGCACTTGACCTCTGCTTCATAGCAAACCTGGCTTCCTGGAAGAAAATGCATGAGAGGGGTTGGGCATTTGGCAGGCCCCAAGAAATGGAACAATGGACCCATCGATAGGTATGGGAATTACCAGCTGAGTAACATCAGACATTCCTGCTGATTGGCCTACGAACTGCATGAACCAGTATGAAGGTGGAGCCAACTCCTGTTGGTTGGGAAGGGAGGTGATGAATCCAGTTTAGAATCAACTTCTTATCGTTAAGCCCCATTTCCCTAACACCTAGGGGGATTTCACTGGTGTATTTTGTTAGTGACTACAGCAACTCTTCTTTTGTAACACAAAACCGGCATAGCTGGCCAATTTTAACATAATAAAGACTTTCCTCAAAACATGTTGCCCTCATCTGCTTGGAAGGAGAAGGGTGGGGATACCAGACCTGGAACTGAGATGTTCCATACCGGCCCTTCTCACTGCCATTCCTGACATTCAATGGACAATAGGACCTATTCAATGGTGGTCTTCCTTCCTTGGAACTCTCTGCCTCAGTAAAATTGAACAGCTCTTGAAGAGCTTGCTTTTAGAAGAGCAGTTATTTGTTTCCTTTTGAAACAGGCTTTTGAGTTCCCCTAGATAGTCTAACTGCTGTGAGCTTTGCTATTGCCTGGTGGTATTGTTTTAACATGCTCTGCTCTCCTTCACTGAAGTCATCGAGTCATGAAAAGGGGAGTATAAGCCATTCTATACTATTGGGCAATGCTCCTTTGACTAAAAGGTTCTGTTCTACCATTCTATGTTTTGCAGGCTTCTCACCTTGCTAACTACTAATGAATATATTTCATGAGCTCTGCATGTCCTCACCTATAAATAAATCCTCAAGAGCCCAATTTAGAAATATACTGCTCTTGGTGGCTTAAAATAAACTCACCCTTCTAATGTATTTCCTTTGTGATAAGCAGAATAGCCTTTGGCGTAGTACTAGTTAGTGAATCAGAAGTGTTTTTCTTTGCATTTAACATGTGCAGCTTTTGTAGTTCTCTATTCATTTACTTGTGCATATCTTTAAAAAATTATTGTTTTAAAAATGTACAAGTATCCTTCATTCAAAGGGGATCCTAGGGTAGTGTGTCAAAAGACAAATATCATATAATACAAAACATTATAAAATAAGAAGCATTAACATTTGTTTATCTATCAAACAAACCATTCACTTAAAATTAAAATACCTTGAGAAAATGGGATGCTTTAATTTGCCACTGCAAAGAACCAATTCCACCTCTCTTGGGAGGGGATTCCAAAGTTGGGCACCACCACAGAGAATACCTTTTCTTTTGTAATTATACATAATGTATTTCTCCTATTGATGGGAGGAGGACATCCTCAAAGGTCACAAATCATGAACAGGATGATATGGGAGGATCAACTATCACGAAGTTGAATTTTAATTATATTCTACAAAATAATGAAAACTGTTATTTGTCTAATAAATAGACATCATTAGCTCACTGTCATTACAGTATGCTAAGGTGATCCTCTTATGCATGAGGAAATCCTATTATTATTGTTATTGTTGTTATTATTATTATTATTGTTATTATATTAGCAAACTGAAGGGTACTAGAGGGCTTGACCTATCAATTAATATGCATCTGTTTAAACTGACAGGTATAATAGTGCTGATTCAACAGCTCTGACCATCAGAAGCCTTGGAGCATGTGTGCCTACCCCTAGCAATTGCCCGGTAGGACACAAGAGACTCATCGTCTGCTTCTGGACTACCTGTAGGCAACTGGTTGGCCACTGTGAGAACAGAATGCTGCAGTAGATAGTCCTTTGGCCCTGTCCAACAGGACTTTGGTTTTCTAACAAATGCATGTTTTTAGTGAAGCAGATTCTCAGTGCGATTCAAGTTCAAAGCCATACAAGTCCTTACAGTTTGGTTCATCAATATACAATTTGAACGCATGCTGCTCTTGCCAAAACCTTTGCTTCAAAACTGCTTAGAACAGGAATTCCCCCACTTTTTTTGACCCATACACATATTTGAGACCTTGAGAAATTGCTGTGGGCATCAGCATAAAATGGTTCTCCTGAAAGGTCTGCTAGTTAAAGTTGGGCTAAAGTGATGGGGAAGGGGGAGAAATGGTGAGGCTAGTAGCTGGGAGGAAGGGAGGGAGGAAAAACAAGGGGGAAATGGGAAGAGAAAGAAGATTACTCTAATGCTTTCCAAGGTCTTACTTTTTTTAAATTGTTTTTTTAATGGGTCAGGGAGCAAAGAGCTTCATTGAAAGTCCCTATGGGTGACATGGTACCCACAGTGGCTGCATTGGGGACCCTTGCTTTAGAGATACCTGAAAAGCAGTATATTAATGGCTTATACATATAAATAAGCTAATACAACCTCTCTTCTTCTTTTAACCCTATCCTCCTATTTCCATCTCAATTCTCTTAAACTGTTGGTAGATAACCTGTGGCCCTTCAGGGCTCTTGAGGGTCTGCTCCCATCATCCTTGACTACTGATCAACATCCGGAGGGTCATAGGTTCCCCATCCATGCTGCAAGACATTAATGGGCCTATAATACAAGCGAAGATCATTTCTACAGGACTTAACACTAGCAGGGACTCCTACCATCTGGTCTTCCTTACAAGAATTTGGTAAAATGAGTGCAATATCTTTAAATAGAAGAGAATGTCAACATGCAAAGGTCAGCAAATTTTTGAATTCTTTGACTGTGTGGGTGGAGGAACACACACTTGCATGGAAGCCACCTTGGAAACAGAAGGTATCTTGCTATATTTTACAAACTTTCTTTGTGCCAACCTTATCCTCCTTCAGATACCATGAAGTGTCTGATGGTCAGCATCAGTCTTCTCCAACTGGGCACTTTTCAGATGGCTTTGGTCTACAAGTCCCATCCCCACCCAACATCATGCCAGCCATATCAGCAGCAGCTCAGACATCATCCCTAGATATTCTCTCCCTCCCTATTCCTGCCTCACCTCCTTTTCCCTGTGTTAAATAAGGCTGTAGATTCGCTGGGCTGGGAGCAGCAAATGGTGAACAGATGCAGTCAAAAGGTGCTGGCCAAAAGTGCAGGAAAAGAAACTGCGGTACCAATCTCCACTAGGCAGTGAATAGGTCTCGAAAGCAGCTGTCCTTAGGCTCACTTAGTTCACAGGGAAGCAGCAAGTCTATAATGCCACTCTGAGCTCCTCAGGAACAGCACTAAGATAATAACATCTTAACAAACAGAGAAAGACTCCTCAACTTTGATACTCTGGGGATTTTGGCTGGTACAGCTTGCCATGTCAGAGCACTGAAAAGTGCAGATAAGCAGCTGCCTGAATGCTCTCTTTCCTCTTTTCCAACATAGTTAAAACAGGAATGGGCAACTTCCAGATGTCAGGGATCCACATGCCCAGGGACCTTCAAAAGTCACACAATGCTCCCCATCACTGTCACCGTATCGCAATAGCACCACTCCCAACACACATCCCCACTCTTGTTTTGAAACAAACTACTCAGAGAGGATCCCGTGAAAGATTCCCGTGGCAAATCCCAGGGAAAAGTCCATGGGCCACACGTCACTCTCCTATGCCTAAAAAGCACCAGCCCTGTCCTGTGCCCCTCTGGTCGCCACTCAGGTAAACTTCAAAGAAAGTTTTGCCTGTCTAAGGTTGGGTAGATCGCAAAGCCAGAACGGGGCGGGCAGGGGGTGGTCGCGAACTGACCTCAGAGGGAAGCACACCAGCAACGAGAGACGCTAAAACCCCCGCCCGCCCCATCACACTCACGGGCGCTGCGGCGGGCGGCCAGCGGCAAGGGCAGCCCCGGCTCGGCTTCCGGGAGCTTCAGCACCGCGGACAGTTCGTGGCGCGCCTCTCGCTCGGCGGGCTCCCGCCGGCCGCTCCCTTCCCAGGCGCCCGGGGCTGCGGGCGGCGGCTGGGCGGGAGCGGCGGCGCTTCCCGCAGCTTCTCTCGGCCCTTTGCTCCGGCTCGAGAGGGCGCGCGCCTTCCCGGCAACCGCCCGCGGGGCCGCAGCCGGCTCCGAGCCCAGCTGGACCACGGTGTTGCGCGAGCGGGCCAGCGCGGAGCTGACGGAGCCCATGGCCGCCGCGGCTGCAGGACTCGGCTCCGCCGGAGAAGTTCGCCCAAGGCAGGTGAGGCGCCGCGGCCCCGCCTCCCGCCCCGCGCCGCGCCGCGCCGCGCGCGGGAAAGGCAACTTTGCCGGCGACTTCGCGCTGCTCCGCCGGGCGCCGACACTCCCCCGTGCCGCCCGCGCCCGCGCCCGCGCGCCCGCCCGGAAGCCCGCAGCGACCGCGGGGCCCCTGCGGAAGGGCCCGCCCTCTCCTCGCCCGCAGCCAGCCCCGTGCTGGGCGGCCAGCAAGGCTCCGGGCTTGGGCTTTCTCAGCAGGAGCCGTTGCAGTTCCTCAGTAGCAAATGCCTCAGCAGCTGCAAATAAAATAAAACGAGTTCTACCCACAGGGGAGGCTGGTGATTCCTGTGTCCGTGGGACCCCTAATCCATTGTAGCGTTGATTTTGTTTTGTTTTGTCCTTGCTGCTGAACACCTCCCCACAAAGAGGTTCATCATCGTAGAGCGTCATGGATGGCTGCCAGCAAGATCAAACTAAAAGCTGGAATGGATAAAGCGCCCCACTGACATAGTCATCACCACCCGCCTGGCTATTCCAGTCCTAGCCTGGCTCTCTGACTGTAATTCAGGAATGTGGAAGGAGTAGCCCAACAAATTTTGTTTGACTGCAACACCCATCATCCCTCACTATTGGCTATGCTGGCTGATGAACGTTGTAGTCCAACAACATCTGGAAGACTTCTTGTTTCTCATCTCTTAGTCCAATCTGATGCGTTGATGAGACAGGAGGAGACTCGTTGGAGTGATTTGCTGATGAGGGGGAGGGAAAACACTCTGCATATGCGCAGAGGTTCTTGCTTGTTGCTGAGCCTCAGCCCTGAAAAATAGGTATTAGGACAGAGATGCAGATTTATGCCTCTTATGCTTACATGTTCCAAATTAATTTGAATGGCTATACAGCTCTGATTTATTCTTGCTTGCAATCATCATTAATTAACTGTTCATTTGAGAAAGCAGCAGCATTCCAAAAATATATATTCATTGACCTATAATCAGCTTCATCACTGTTCCATCTTATCCCTTCTGATTCACACATTCATGAAGTAAGAGCACCTGTTTATGCAAGCAGCCAATTTAGGATAACAACACCTTGAGTCATTTTAAACATCTGATTTGTTTGCACGCTTGAGGGAATGAATTGGAGTTTGAAGTAAACTGAAGGTAAACAAACTAAGAAAACTTAGAAGCTGTTGCCAGCCCAGAAAAACTGTGTGTAAACAGTAGCAAAGTTACTGTATCTTGATGTGGGCTAGATAATTGTGTCATATAGTGACACACAGGGTTGGATTTGTATGTCACAAGAAACCATGGTGATTTTTTACCTGTGTTGGTCTGTAACATAATCCAGCCCCAGTCGTAGCATTTCTGCATCGTACCTTTAGTTTCCTGAAATGGTGGTGAGGAAAAATAGTGGACAGTATACCTTTAGCTGATCTACATCTCACCTGGTGATACTTCATCTCTTTGTTGAGTTCACACATGCATGCACACCACTGATATGAACACATACAAAACAAAAACCCTTTTGGGAATCATGCACACTACCTCTTAACATAACCTCAGTACTCCTTGCTCATCCATTCAGCTGAAGACTGGAGTGCAGAATCTTTTTTCAGTCACAAATTGCATTTTCCTCAGTGTAATTTGTTGGGGACTGCATGTCAGTGGTGGTCTGGGCAAGAGCCAAAAATAGATGGGGGTCACCCCGTTTCTCTCTGCCATCCTTTCCCTCTCTGCCTTCTTGCACACCCATTGGGTTCCTGGGAGAGGGACAATTAGGTCCTACAAGATGTCTGCACTGATTGGTTGCAGAGAACATTCAGAATTAAGCAGGGGGCACATGGAATGAGGCTGGGAGCCATATGTGACCAAATAGGCCACAGGTTGCCCACTCAAGATCAAGTTGGGTGACTCAATTCTTTACTACTCCTTGGTTATATTGCCTAATGCAGTTTCAAGCTGAGATGGCATTCCTTTCCTTTTTCCATCTGCTTCTTCAGAATTTGGCCCTTTATAGCTTGTCCTCTTTCCTAATTGCTCTTCTGCAGTTATCATTATTCTTATCAAAGCATAGAGCTGGGAAGAGTCTAGGTTCTGCTATGGAGTTGGACTTTGATCTACCAGTCCTCCGCAAATCAACCATAAGCAAAGAAGCACTCATGTAACAGATAGCTCAGGATAATGCCCACAGATGAAATGTGTACTGTGCTAAAAAGGAAGGCAACACCATCAGTGGCTGATCTGGCCCTATTTGGGATCACCTGATAAGTTTATTAGTCAGATCTTGAATATGATCAAAGCCTGTCCATCAAATCAGCCCAACACACACTTTATTAGGTTGGTATTCCAGATCACCTCCCATCAGCTACCTAATTACAGCAGTTTCATCCTTGCGACTGAACCAAATTATTTATTACAGGTTCACATTATGGTCAACAGACCCAAATCAGAACACTAAGGAAGCTGTTACAGATGCTACACTGATAAAAGACATACTGTATGATATAAAATAATGTGACACCAGCAATTCACAAGAACCTCTGCAGGATCTTCTGTTATTACAGATACTATATTAAATGCAGAGTTGCTGTTGAAAACAGCAACTTTATATCTCCCCCAACTTTACTTCATAGCACGAGGTGGAAATTATTCATCACAGGGGTGCAAAACCTCTTTCAATCAAATACTTTTCCAGGGAAGCTCTGGCAGGCCACATTCCACTGGTGAGCAGAGCTGAAGAGAAAATGGCCGGAGCCAAAATACCAGCAAATTGTACATTAAAGTTCTTGCGTCCAGGAACTAAACCTTGGTAGATGCATACCAAAGTTTTAGAATGGGGTGGGAAACTGCACAAAATAGGGAAAAAGAGGTACGGCCAGAAGTGGCATGCCCATATGCAGAACTCCAGATTTGTCCCTGGGCCTGAGGTTCTCTATTGCTGGTGGATCAGATCATGTTTCCCACCCTGCTTCACATCAGCAGCTGCTAACAGTGGGGGGAAATGCAAAATGTTCTGATATCATGACATAAAGCAAAGGAGCAAAAGACACAGTTGCCATTTTCAAGGGCAGATAGCTGCATATTCAGTACAATATCTGGCTTGGACCCAGTTCTGAAAAAGAAGCATGAAAAATGAAGTGAATGACTCCATAATTTCTCTGCTGCATTCCACTTATTGTTCTTCCGTCACAAAGCTTTGGATAGGCAAAGGTAATATCAAAAGAAGATGTTGGTTAGGTGTTACTAAGAGAATACACCCACTCTCCTTTGGGTGGAGTGAGGTGCTGGACAAGCTGTTCATTTCCTCCTGAGCAGTAAGAGAATGTTCTCCCATTTCTCCAATTTCAGTCCTTCTGCATCTCTGCTCTCCCTTTAAAGCGGAACATTCAGGAGAATTTCAGTTGAGGGTGGCTGGGAACAGCCTTCCAAGCATTTCTGAGAACATTGAAAGATTTTTAGACATAATTACCTAGTTATAATTACAGTAATACACCACTCATCACTTCTAAGGAGCTGATCATAGACAAAGGGAAAATTGCTTGTACTAGTGATGTGCTTACACTTATCACCACACCTCTGTAATTTCCAAGAAGGGAAATATATGATTATGTAGTCTTGCTACAATAACCTACCAGCCTGTGGAAATGTACGAGGTTGGCTGCTTGATATGCAACATCTAGTTCTCCATTTTTTGCCATGACCCCAGTGCAATCCTAAAATAAGAGGGCAATCCTATGCAAGTTTAGACAGAAAAATGTCCTAAATCTTCCAGCATTTCCCAACCAGGATGTTTTCTCTATCTAATGATGTATAGTGTTGCACCTGTAGGCTGCTATTCTTCAGGCACTCCAACTGAATTTTGATGGCCTTTAATTTGTGTAAACATGTATAAAATCTAGCTGTAATAATCCTTCTAAGATGAATTCTTTTCCTGACTGCCCTTGCAAAGGGAAGGCAGCTTTATCCCTCTGTCATGTTATGAATATACTCAGATGGAGTCCCAAGCCAGCTCAGCAGCATTGATGTCATAGGGAGTTTCTACTGCTAACGGAGTTGTCCCTTATATGAACAT
Organism: Varanus komodoensis; assembly: GCF_004798865.1. NCBI lineage: Eukaryota > Metazoa > Chordata > Lepidosauria > Squamata > Varanidae > Varanus > Varanus komodoensis. The sequence goes on along the minus strand of NW_025335269.1, from coordinate 16,215,827 downwards.
GAACAATGAGACTACACTCAGGCTAAAATCTAAAGCACAAACAGAACTCAGACCTCCTGAGTTTCAGTTGTTGTTCTTTGTCTCCAGTGCCTGTCTTTGGAGCTGGTCTCTGTGGGAAGAAACACAGAGTAGCAGCAACACCAGCAACGCAAGAGGTGGCAAAAGCATCTCTCTATCCCAGGGGGCCTTCCTTTGCTGCACGACTACAGAATGCTGCATTATTATAAGCACATGGCAAAAGGGACAAAAACCAGCCACTGCGCAGTTTTGATGTATTTAGCTTTAGAGCTCTCTCCATCCAGAATGCTAGGCAGGTAGCAAGTCCCTTCCTGCATGAACATGCAAAACTACCTATACGAAGAAACCCATCTTATTCCCATTTTGCTAGGGCTGCCTTTTAGCCTTTGGATTGATCCTGAGTTTATCTGGAAGGCAGTCAGTGACCTGAGAATAGAGGAACAGCAGCTGCAGCCACAGTGGGGAGATTATCTGCTTCTTGGTTAGAGGCATTGCTAGGATGTAAACACTGATGGAGGGAAGCAAGAGCAAAGGGGCAGAGAGGGAGCAGGAGCAGCTTGGAGCAGCAAAGCCTGGAGGAGCAGCCCTTCTCAGACAGGGTTTAAACACGTCCTGCAGTGCCACAAAGTACTGGTTCTGAAGTAGGGGGCTTATTTAGAAGGTTACCACCAAACAACACAATATTGTTTGGGCATTGCTATTTTGAGGGGTGGGTAAGGGAAAGAACCAGAGGGAACTGTAGGACAGTAATACCTGAAAATCCAATGTGCAGGGTAAGTAGATTTTAGAGGGCTGAGTGAGAATCAAGAGTAAAAGAGGCAATCTTATTTTTTTTTATTTTTTATTTTTATTTTTATTTATATCCTGCCTTTTTCCTACAAAGGGTTCAAGGCAGCTTACATCATCCATCTTATCCCCACAACAACCCTGTGAGGTAGGTTGGGCTGAGAGTCTGTGACTGGCCCAAAGTCACCCAGTTGGCTCCATAGCTGAATTCAGGGTTTTTAAAATTAATGTTTTGTTTGGAAACTTTTACAACAGTGTAGACCTCAAGGGCACCTCATTAACCAGTGAGCAGACAATGGCGTCCATTCACTTACAAAGAAGGAAACAGTGACTTGTTTCTCTCCCCTCTGCCCTGCAGGATGCCCCCCCCCCCCCCCAGTGCCTATTCCAAGGACAGTTTTCCATCTTTGGGGCTGCAGCCAGTGAAGAAAATGCAGCAGTAGCTGCAAGGGCAGGGGAAGGGTCTTTCGAAAACAAAATCCCTGCGAGAACTTTGGAGGGCTTTGCCAAGGTCGCATTGGGGGCTCCTGCCTTTTTCTATGGCTGGTCAGATAGCATCTACTGGTAATAGGATTGCACCTTTCTTTATACATAGAATCACTAAAATCAAGTCTTGATTTTAATGGGTTTACTCTAAATCTGGAACCAGTACAATGGGCAAATACAATCCGTCACGTGGTTTAGTACGTATATTTATGCAATTATTTATTCCAAATATATGAAGATCATAAGAGAAGATCTAGATTTCTTTTTTAAAAGACACTATCTTGGTATCTTCTTCATGTTCTTAAAATGATCCATCTGTTGGGGCACCATTCAATGTGGTTGCCCGTAACACTCCCAACTCAAGAGGATTACAGGCATTCAATGGATGGTGGGAGGAACACAGGTTAGGGTCTACATTCCTCCTACCTTCCAAAATGTTTAGATGGCCAATGTTGGTCTCTTCTCATAAGGAGAGGCTGAGGCACCACTGGAATCAAACAATCAGCCCATTGGCCATGTACCAGTCAATTGCAAGGACATTTAAACTAGATAATAGTTTCTAGATTACTAGTACAGAATACCATGCTGCTGTTTATTTATTATTTATTTATTTAGAAAATTTCTAGGCCGCCCCATTCGCCAAAGCCTCGGGGCGGCTTACAAATAAATAAATAAATTAAAATACATAAATAACAATATAAAATACACATACTGTTGCATTTTATAAGAATCCTCTCCAGAGAAATGTCACCTCATTCTGTTAACATCAACTTTGTCATAGCAACATCGACCATATTTGTAAGCTATTTAGAATGAGAGGAAGAAATGGAAATGCAGTGAACTGGGAATGGAACTGAGAATGCAGTGAAATGTCACACAATACGTTAAACAGTATCCTACCAGAAAATGGAGCTTATAGGATTCACCATTAGTCAGTTAAGGCACAATCTTGTGCATATCTAGACAGAGGAAAGGGTCTTCTTAACATGCCCCAGCCATGGCTGGTTGGGGTGTGCTGGAAACTTTTATCTGTCTAAACATAGATAGGATTGCATCTTTAACTGATCTTTTGTTATCTTGTCACAAAAAGCATTGCTTCTCCCTCAAGCTATTTTTTTTGTAGGACTAATTCTTTCTGAATATTTTCTTTGCACCAGAGAAAAGAAAAAAGGAGGGAAACTCAATACAGTCATGTGAAGAATATATTTTCATCTAGCACCTTTGTAACTTTTATTAACTTCTGACTAGACAGTGTAAATGCCAAGGTGTCCTTTTATTTGCACTGATGGTAAACACCTGATTTTAAACAAGGTATTAAACACTGTCAATTACTCCTCCCATCAAACAATCTACGCTTAGGAAACCCAGACAGGGCACTTACTACCCTAATAAATGCTAAATAAATGCAAGAGAATAGTAAATTCTGCAGATTGTAAAGTACCATTGTGAGGCCATCTTGTTTTGTCAGCGCATAATTAAAAGCTTAATGTAGGACCATAGTTTTCAACTCTATTTTCATATAACCATTTCCCCCCATACAGCAGTTGCAGCTTAAATACCCAAGACAAGACATAAATAAATCTCACATTAGCATGATATGACCATTAGTTCCCTATCAGGAATGATGTCACCAAGTTCTGATTAACATTGCAGAGCCTTGGGCTGTAGGAATCTTTCACATGCTTTTTCTCTTAGGGGGTTAGTTTTTCCTTGTTCAAGCAGCTCAGATTTTAGAATCAATCTATTGTTTCTCCTAACCAGGTTACCATAGCTGTGTTCCTCAGTTCTAATTAATCTTATTGCCCAATAGCTTGTCATGAGGTTAGAACAGAAATACGTAACAGACTAGTATAGCAACCATTTCTCCTGCAGTGTCTTTGCATCATTCACACATGCATGCACAACCACCTGAGGATAGCCATCAACCAGACTCAGGAATAGTGTTTCTTCCTCTAAACTATATATAAATTGGGTACAATCTGCTGTCTTTTAGCCTAATATATAAGCTTGGCTTTCCAAAAATGTATTATTTCAATGAAATTTGGCATGACTGGTCAAACCATAAGCCAATAGTATATAGCTCAGTTGTCATGCGCTGTATCTGCTGCTTCCTTTCAGGTTACAATTGCATACACACTTACCTTGGCATAAATGCTCTACTGAATCAAATGAGTATTTTTGACCAGCCCAACAAACATTGGCTAAACCAACAAGCAGTAACAGCCAGCTCTGTCCTAATGCTACCATGCAAAACTGAATAGAAACACACCTTAATCTTAAAATATGCAGGTTTTCAAGCCCTAATAAAATGAAATGCTATTGCATTGTTACTGTACACAGAATCATTGAAGGGCAGGTGGTGGTATCAGCCACATAAGAATCAAGATCAGAAGCGAATCTGTACTTTTCCACTAGTTGAAAGCAAAGTGACCAGCTGCTTTGTAATTCCCTGGGCATCTGGTGTGTGTGGTTGCCTGGTAACTTGTCATGTGCTACTGCACATATATTACATATACGTGCAGCACTGTTCTGGCCAGATAATCTTCAGATACTAAGATAATTTGTCAAGTATTGTAATCAAAAGGTCTTGGGTTTTATGTGGAGATAAAGGATTATGGATTTGTATTTTTATAGATCATGACCCTCCCTTTAAGATGGAAGGGCCAGGAATAAAAACTTAAAATGATATAGTCTGAATCATTTAGACATGCTTAAATATTGCAGTGAAATGAATTCTTTATTTGAACATACCCCACACCCTCCAACCCAGAAGACATTTGGTAGAAATTAAATGCATATTGATGATCTGTAGTCAACAATTCTTTACATCTTGTAGTAGTATTCCTAACCATGATTAGTCAGAAGTAAATACAACTGAAATCAGTAGAATTTACTCCCACGTAAGTATAGGATTGCAGCCAGTGAAATTAATTCCATCATATCTACTCTTAGCTCTTATGTCATATCTTTTGACAAAAGATGTGGTACTACTGGTTACTCAATTGCCAGTTTTCATTCATTCTTTGTGTGCGTGCATATAAATTGCCTTGTTGGAAGGAAGGGGGGAGCACAAAAAGACAAAAGCAGGGAAAGGAAGCATCACGGGACATTCCTGTTGGACTGCCAAACACACTAGGACAGAATGGCGAACCTTTTAGAGACCGTGCGCCCAAACTGCAACCCAAAACCCACTTATTTATCACAAAGTGCCAACACTGCAATAAAACCTGTTATCCAATGCTCGGCCGCTGGGGCAGTGCTGGGGTGACTTGGCTCGCGTGCCGACAGAGAGGGCTCTGTGTGCCAGTTGCGGCACATGTGCCATAGGTTTGCCACCACTGCACTAGGAGATGAAAGGGCAAACACATTAAGCCCTGCTAAGTCTTACTTTCCTCTCCCTGCTCTCATTCCTTTTTCTATGTATGGTTCATCTTATTTAGATTGTAAGCCTGAGAAAGGGGATGAGTTGCTTAAGCCACTGTGGAATCCATTTTTCATTGAGGAGCATGATAAAAATATATTAGAAGTCCACAGTAGGACCCCCATATCCACCGGGGATAGCAAATACCTGCAAGTGCAGATAGCAGCAAACACCACAGGCCTATTCCATATTCACAAGGGCTGGAGCACAGAATTCCTGTGAAAATAGAAAAGTTGCATGTATCTCTAGCCCCCCTCCAAAAATTTTAACTCTTAGTACTGGGTCCCATCAGCTCCCACAGTGATTTCACCTACTAAACGACTGCTTCCTCACTCATATTCCATGTGTACATGGTTTCCTCCTTGTCTTAGCACTCTCAAAAAGCCAATTGCTCCCTTTCTCAGCCACTGCTGACCTCCCTCTATTGTATCCCTAATGGTTTGGCCCTGGAACTTTCTATTTAATTTTTTCAGACAACCACACTTAGTGGATATGGAAGTTTTACTGTATTGATAAGTTATCACCACTCCAGTACAATGTTTGAAATAGAGTACTACATTTCAGTGGTTTCAAGATAAGTGATGAAATACTATGTATCTGATATTCAGGTCAAACAGTGTCTTGTAATGAACTGTATATAGGAATTACTTTATGAAAAGATTTCATGAGCATCAAGAAACAGCAGATACATTTAGTAAAGAACTGATGTTGAGCAAGTGTTTAATAAAAGGTTGAACATTCAAAGCAAATACTTTACAGAAGAGATTATGTTAATATACATGGGAGATTACAGAAACACAAATAAATTAACAGAATATTCAAACTAGAATTGAGAGAAATTATTAGCATTTTCTTCCTTTTTTCTGCTAAACACTAGGTGGTTTACATATCTGCTTACAAGCCACAGTCAGTCAGTTAAAATTGTGTGAATTGAAAAACCACATAACTATTTTTTGTCATGAAAGGTTATTATGTAAACAAACTTGTATGTACAATAATTAAATTTAGAAAGCATGAAGTAAAAATTGGAATTGCTGACATTGCTTTCATGTTTTTGTGGTATTTCAATTTTTTTGATATTACTTTAATTTTACCACAAAAAGCACTAACTGCTAGTTCTCGCCGCATGCATTTTATACTCAAAATATAAACATTAGTCTGGATTCTGGCCTTACACTTATAGCTTTAATTTGGATGGTCGCCCTCTAGTGGACACACAGTGCCAATATTTTAGAAAGTGAGTAAAGTCCCCAGTGTGTGAAAGAGCAAGCATCCAGCAGTGCAGCTAAGCAATTTTAGAAGTAGGACCTAGTGCCCCTTCTGGTGCCCCCTTTAGGTAGCCATGAGAAGCAAACAATGTACACTTCTCTTCATCCCACCACCACATGCCATTCAATTCTTTAAAACTGCATCAACACTCCATGCCTGGTAGGCTAGTAGAATATGATTCACATTATGGGACAGAGAGCACATGTGAACAGGAGGGTTGTCTTAAAAAAAAAGAAGAAGAGGAGAGTGGGGTATTAGAGGTTGCAGGGATGCTAGCCCTGATCATGCCAGCTTTTAAGTGCCTACCCTTACTGTAAAAATATGTTCAAATATACTGAACAATGCTAAAGAATTAACCAGGGGAAAATACTTGTACTACTTCTGTGAATTATTTAAAAAGTCGTGTGTTATGAGCTTTCCCAAGATCTACTGGCAAGTTTATTTGGTTATCTTAAAGCAGGGATCTCAAACTCAACTTACCTGGGGGCCACTGAAAGTAGAGTCTGGGTAAGGCTGGGCCGCATCAAGTATTCCACCACCGCGGCGGTGGTGGGCCACTCATCCCGCGGCCGGCCCGGGCGCCGCCAGCACTTTGAAGGCTGCAGGGACCCTCCCCCGTGCCCTGCCCGTCCCAGCAATTGGCCCGCGAGTTTGAGACCCCTGTCTTAAAGGCACAACTGCATTAGAAGACCCCAAAAGAACCTCACATCAGATTGTGAGTTCTTTGTTATGACAGCAGCATGTTCTGCAACCTCTTATAGATGAAAGGAAGTTAGTCCACCAACAATTAATAAGTCCTCTGGGAGGATTTCCACATTTCACACCAAAGTTAGAGAATAAAGGTTAATGATAAATGGGACCTCTTTATTCAGTGTTGAAACAGTTTAAGATAGAGTTCACCACGCTTTTGTGGTGAACTCATTGCAGTTTAGTTATAATGCAACTTTTTCATCTCAGAGTTTATTGTATTGCACTTTTGTGTTGCTATTCGGTTCAGATATGTTATATTTTAAAAATTACACATAAGCAAAGGAGGCAAGACTCATTTGTACTCAAGAAGAGGGGTTTTTGGGGTGGGGGATGTGACACTCCATTTTCTGGGTAGTGGACTGGATGGAAGAATGGTTTCCTATCCCCTCTCCTACAGACACTGTCAGAGGGCTGAAAAACTCTCCTGAACAAAACAGAATAGAGCATGAAGGCACAGCTGGGTAGATGAAAAAGAAAACTTTATTTCAATGAGCTTAAGTTAGCACTCTCTTGGCTCCTGAAATAGCTTTACACTACAAAAACAATTTTGAATAGTTTTAAATTTTTAAGTTTTTGCAATGGTTTTCTGGAAAGGACATAATTCCTTCCAATGATTTCCATTATTCTCAAGTTCAACTTATCAACTTTGTTATTCAGGGATACACTACTTAAACTGCTCATGGAGGTGTTAAAGGCTACTTGGAATACTGTTTTAATTAAGTGAACAATATCAAGCATAAAGTATAATATTATAGTAGGGACTTGGTGAGAAACATACTCTCATAAACAGAAAACTATCTCCTTGTACATAACAGCAGGAACTTTGGGTTAATTAATTTACCATTATATGAGAATGAGCCCAGTGTTACTTTTCTCAAACAAATCACAAGGTATTTCAGCATATAATAATAGCCTAGATCTTGAACACAATAGAGGAGAAGGAGGAAATGTGTTCCTATACTCTTTGGGAAGCACAGATTAAATAGTCCGGATAGTTTTTTTTAACATGTAAAATTTATACCCACTCTAAGAAGGCTGAAAAAGAACCACAGAAGATTCATCATTCTATCTGACATCAAAATTTGCAGTAAGCACATTTCAGAGTTACAAAAACTGTATTCATCACTTAATTTTTCCCATTGCTCTTACCAGCAACTCAATTTTGCTTTTACAACAATCATTTAAACTTACAAAGTCATCTAAACAATGCATTTTCCCTGAAATGGAAATTGCATTTTGTATTCAAATATCAACTTGAAATGTACAAATAAAAAGCTCATTACATTTCACAAAGGTATTCATACAAAATATTTAACAGAAAGTCTTCAGTGATAGCAATTCAGATTATTTACACTTCCGGTCCTTCTCCTCCAGGAACCAGCTGTATGGGGTGTGGTGGGGGGAGGCAGTTATGATGTGAGAAGAAAAAGAACATAAGCATTACAATCTAGAAATGCTGTGCACCAACCCAATTCCATCCTGTCTATAGAAACATGCCCACTGAGGTTACTTGTATTGATTTATCTAAAATATCAGCTACCTGGTTTCTTCCTAGAGGAACTAATTTGAAGAATCATCAGTGAGATCCCTTCCATTACCTTGCCTACTTTGTATAAGCCACCCTGGATTATTTTGGTAGAAATACGTAGATCAACACAAAACCTAGAAATGTCAACGAATAAAATCCATCAGAAAAACCAACTAACCCTTGTATCACATTTGTGCAGAGGCTTACTGTTTTTGCTGAATGTTCATTAACTAAATCGGAAGCAATTTGTTTCAAAGAGTAATGCTCAAAACAAGCGCCTCTTTTCAAAATATGCTATCAAAGAAGAAATTCCACAGTGCAATTCTGTCACTCTAGAAAAAGATTTGTTTTCAGAATGAAGAAAAGTAGGTTCAACCTTGATCAAAATAAGAGTGTCACTACATTTACTAATTTACTTCACACAGCATGTAGTTAAATTATGGAATTTGCCACCACAGGTGCTAACCTTGATGGCTTTAAAAGGGAACTGGATAGACTCATGAGGGAGGAGGCTCTCAGTGGCAACTAGCCTTGCTGGTTATGTGCCACATCCTTTACCAGAGGTGGCATGCCTGCATATCCCAGTTGCTGAGAAGCTTGGCCAGAAGGGCTTGTACCCATCCTGTTTGAGGGATCCTTTGAGCAGCTGGTTTGCCACTGTGTATACAGAATGCTGCACCAGGTCGACCTTGGTCTGATTTGGCATAGTTTTTCTTAGGTTCTTATGTTCCCATTCTAATCCTAAATCAACCTAATGTCTATTCAAACATTGATTATCAATTAATTATTTTCCAGGTAATTGAATTTTACCATAATTTGTAGGCATTTAAGAGGAAATGATTCGTATTAAAAAATACTTACCATTGTTATGTTATTTCCATTCAGCAAAATCTGATCAAGCTTTGTGATTCTTCGTCCTTCAGGTGTGATTTCACTGTTGGACATTTAAAAAGACAACATTTACACAGCTAGAATTTTTTGGTGAAAAAAAATTCATTCAAGGCATAACCATCAGAGAGAAGCTGAAATCTCAAACACAATTCCATGAAAGTAAATCACAGTGAAGTTAATGGAAATTACTAATTAAAATGGGCTGAAAAACCCACATTGGTGCAATCCAAGCCTTTTGAACCAGTGCATCAGACCCCTTTCTTGTGCAAGGGGGGCAATGAAGTGTGGCTGCTTCCCAAAGTAGTCCATAAATTTAAGAACAAGTTCACATGGGAAGAGTTAATAATGTGTCTGCTTCCCATGCCAGGGTAAACCAACTTTCCAGGAAGGACAACATTGGTGTGGGAAATAACTGCTTACCTTGACTGTACAGAAACAATTGCACTGGGGTTGCTTCCCACACTGCTCTGGGGAAGTAATAATTGTAAGACTATGTGGGATTTAAAGGGGAATAAGTATAAGATCATTAGCATGGATTTAAGGGTGAACAATTGGTATACAAGAGCAATTTCTTATGTGAATTGTCTTGCCTCATAAAATATCAAAACACTGTTGAGTGTTATAACTATTAGTAGTCTTAAAGGGAAATAATTTGTACACAAGAAAATACTTTAAAAATACTGTTGGAAGCAACCATGCTGGAATTGTTTCCATATAGTTCAGATAATGCAAAAAGAATGGCCTCAAAAAAATTAGGCATACAGATTTCTCTTCTACAAATATTACCATATTAATCTGGGCAACTTTTATAGAGTACCACCCACTGTTCAATCCGGAAAGCATGGCTATTAGCTCTACAGGAAGCTGAACAAAGAACTACTTTGGGGTGGCAGCACTAAATGGAATTAAGATAATTTTTTTGCAGAGAGAAAGGAGTATTACATCCTACTTTTCTGGAAAACAAGTCAGCACTACAGAATTACAATATACTGCTCTAAAGAATCCCCCCCCCGAAGCACCTAGTATGTTAGCTTATGTACACATATGTGAAAACTTAAAAAGGCACATTTAGCAGAACAGGTACTAGAAAAGGTATGGACAACCATGGGTACATGAAACAATGAAGCACAGAATGTGCTTAGCTTGAAAGTCAGAAGCAGCCATACTTACAATTCTGTAACATCTTCTAATACCATGTCTGGAGACCATTGTCAAGGGAAATCAATTACTATGAATGCACAAATATTGTTCTTTCAGTCACAGCAGTGGTTAAAGTTGGCTAACATTCTTCATGCATTCTATGGCTTTACACAATTATTTCAGTGTGTACAATGGCCACCAGGCTAAAAGCCTGGAAGGGAAGACAAACATCTCCATTTGTATTCTGTCAGCATGTAAGGAACTGGGGCACAGAGTGAGATGTCTTAGTCTTGAGGAGGTACCAGGTCACATAAATGGGAGTTTCCACATCAGTGGAAAGTTCAGTGGCCACATCCACTTTCATACAGCCAGTTACAAGCACTGGGTGCACCAACTAATTGTAGACTTTCTTTTACTCCGACAAAACCTCAGGAAAAATCCTTTAAAAAGAATAGTATTTCTAAAGGGTTATTTATAAATATAAAAAACAAACAGGCAAAAGCGTCCACATATTTGTTTTAAAGGATACTGACAAAGTCATCAAATCCTAGCAGTGTACCAACAATTTCTTTATCACTTTTCATCACAATGTGAATGCGAGAGCCTATGCATTTATCCACCAGCTCTGTTAAACAGAAAAAACAATTTTTAAGCAGCAGATGTTAATGATTTTTAAACCTATCTCCAAAATAGTCTATTTTCAAAACATTTAGAGATTTGCTAAATCAAATTTTAATGTTACTGCATTCCAAGCCCCTGAACCACTGTTTAAATCAGCAGTAAGAAATCTGCAGCTCTCCAGCAGTAGCCAGACTACAATTCCTATCTTTCCTGACCACTGGCAATACTGTTTGGGGCTGATGAGTGCTGGAGTCCAACCATATCTAAAGAGCTACAGGTACCCTCAAAAAAGGGTACACAACATGGTGCATAGGCACGAATGTCACCTGGGACCAAGATGCTCAACCCTTTTAAAAATTAAAAATGCTATATCTGGCCACTGGGACCACTTCAAAGCGAAATGGAGGCATTCACCTGCTAACACCTTCATTTCCTATGAATGCCTCTGGGCCACAACTGGTCTCAGAGACATTAGGAAATGATTATGGCATATAGCTGCTGACCAGTGCTTTCTTCTGCAGTGTATTCAGACACCAAAAAAATAGGGAGGAGAAAAGGAAGTGACTCCTGTCACTTGTGTTTGGTAAGCCATGTCTCCCATGGCAGCTGTTTTCTGATGGTACCCAGGAAAGTTTGTCAACTTGCCAGATCTGTGAACAAACCCTAAAAGGTTGCATATCTCTGCTCTAGAGAATAAAGTGCTCTCTTTCAGATGCACTTCCATACCATCTCACATGATCTCAGACATTTCTCAACTGTGACACACTCCAGTTGAGCCTAAGTATGAAGGAGAATGAGGCTGTAGAACAGAATTCATTGCTTCAGCCATACAGTGGGGAATCACACTTTAAAGGAACTCTCAAGCACTAACTTCTTATTTGCAATTATATATTTCATGTGGGAGAAAGCTGGTATATGGCAACTTCTAACTTTAGTACTCTACCACATCATGCTGCTGCAGGCATTACTGTCTACATTAATTGCTAAAAAAAAAAAGTATGAGGTGCTGCACGTCCATATATATGACCATATTTAATTCCAATTTGTGTTCATAATACTGTAAACTGCAAACCAGCTTTAAGGCACCCTAAAGCATAGATTTAAAATCCCTTCGGGACATAATTCATGTTTAGATAATAGTCCTACAACTCCCAAAATTCTCAGATTAGCCATGCTGACTGAGAAGTGATGGGAGCTGCAGGATTGCCCCCCCCCCCCCAACTATCACGTTTAAGGCTGCACCCTAAATAAATAATTGTGTAAGCCGGGCTTCAAGTCTGTGAGAGTGGAAAAGTAGTGTAACTGGAAGAGGGCTAGATTTGAACCGCTCTCCTTAACGTACCAGACTTGAATCCTCTCCTACAATAAAAACCAAAGAGGGGACGGAAGAGGAAGAACAGTCTGATGGAGGCCAGCCTGCTGCATGCGCAGATACAAGCTCAGCTCCAGGCCATCCCGCGACTGAAGCGTGTATGAGCCCGTATGAATTCCCGCCCTTCCATTTCTCATTCAGCCCATATCACGCTCACGCTCACGCTCCTCGTTGTGTCTCAACAGCACACAAATCCCACAGTCGGAAAACCCAGCAAGGCTAAGCAGCTCCACTGCCGCTGGCTCCGCTTCTCGACCTAAGGGCCGAGACCCCCAACCCACTCAGTCTACTCCCAGGCGAGAGCCGGCGTTCGTTACCGAGCGGTAAAAGCTGAGACGGGTTAGTAGTCGCGGTGGCCGCCATTTTGCAGTAAGGCCTGACCAATCGATCCCCTCTCTTTAATTGGAGCCTCCTGCAGGGCTCCTAGTTGAAAGGCGACGCGTTCGTACCCCCGACAGGAGTAACCGCTCCAGTCCGAACAGACTCAAGAAATCGATAAGAGAGCAATCGAACCTAACTAATGGGGCGGAGGAAGACAGCGCGCGAGATCAAGCAGCACTTTGCAGGTGTATTGCTCTCTGTTTGTAACAGCACTACTCTAAAGTCCCACTGAATTCAGTGGAGTTTATTCTCCAGGTAGGAAATTTTAAAGCTGAATAGAATATACATCCCTGGAACTTCTTATTGCAGATACTGGAAGCTTGGCGGGGGATAAAAAAGAATTTGCTCTGCATACACGCACAACACCCTCCTATCCACTGGACTGAATGCTGAGATAAAAAAATGAATTCAGGGTCGATTCGAAGGGCTGATCTGCATGGTCTGAAGAAGAAAAAAAAAGCGTGTGATACCGTTCTCTAATAGCTGTACCACTTTAACATGCAAGTTGACTGGTCCGCCCCAGCAAAAGCACCATTTTAGGACAGCTACCATTGCAAAAAGATGAATTCTATCCATCCTGTTATCTGATATCTGAGTGCTACTTGAGGATATCTGCCAGATAGAACCATCTGGTTTGCAAAATTTCTTCTTTTGTTCTTTAACACCAAAGCTGTCCATATTGTGAGCAATATAAGGATTGTATCTTAAGTTACAGAAAATGTATAGTGTGAGTGAGAGAGGCTGTTTCTTACGAAAACTAGTTACTGCTCAGAGACTTTTTGACTGAAAAATTAGGAACTGGAGTAAAATGCTTTAAAATTAAAGTGCCACAAAACATAATTTGTGGTATTTCAGAAAAATGCATTGCTTTCTAAGCAATACAAAGTAGCCATTCTAAGCAAAAGCAATATGATCAGACTTGTTCATGGCTCTCTCTCTCTGCTCCACTTGTGAAATGCTGTTTTCCAGATGTCATTATAGTTGCAGTCTAGCTCATCTGGAGAGCACCAGGTTGGGGAAGGCTGGGAAGCCCATTCATAAAATGAGACAAGTCTGCTTATTCCCATCTGACAACTGCAGCATGTTTCAGACATCTGTCTTGATCCACAGAGCCATAAATTCAGTGTTTATTCCATTTTTCTAAGACAGAGGCAAGAACTAGCAGCTGGACCAAAGAAGGCTGACTGATGGACCTCTTCAGGAAAGTACCTATACTTAAGATCAACCCCTTCTCCCATCACAGCAACTTCTTGCCCATGAGATTTGCACATGAGGCATAAAACCACCTATACAAAGGATCCTAATTGATAGAAACCCATAGATTTAAGCAAAATTTGCATCTTTCAAAGGTCCTAATCTTAGTGCACTTTCCCAGGGAAGGAGTGGATAGGGCTCTCTCTGCAGTCCTGCTCTTTTGCAAGTCATGTGAGCTACTCTTGCCCGTCTTAACAATGCAAAAGGGTGAGTTCACAACAATTTGCTAATTGTCAAAACTGGATATAGAAAACTGTACTGGGAGAGAACAAGCACGAGCTGATGTTAGGAGCAGTGACAAATTTAAATTAGACTCTAAAACAACCTTTGGTAAGGTAAGAGGATGGAGAAGGGGCACTAACCCTTTATAAAAGGACAATGCTTCAACCCCTATCATATATTTCCTTATTTATTTAAAGCTTTTCTATACTGTCCTCTTAGCAAGAGTCTCAGGATGGTCTTATTATGGATGGGTTTTCTTTAAACAAAGCTTCAGATAAATTACATCAAGAATTATGCTTTTCATTGTAGCAGCCATGTACGATTGTTATCTTATGGCCGGCGGAATGTCTTTTTGCTTGCTTGTGTGTGTGTACTGACAGAGCAATCTCCCAGGAAAGTCAACCGCAAACCTGGCAATCGCTGTAAGGGCTACAGACAGGCGATCTCTTTCTTGAACAGTGCAGCATGCGCTCGCCTCTGAGCTGCACAGGAAGTCGCCAAAGCAGGGATCGCCACAAGGGGGAAGCCCTTGCTTCGCGGTGCGGCGTACTGCCCCTTTAAGAACCGAGCATTGGCACCTGGTTGCCAGGAGGAACCAGCCTGAGGTAATAGGGTGAGGAAGCTCCATCTGTACTCTGGTTTTGCTAATACCGCCAGTAGCTTGGCTGAACTGACCGCACACCGGCCCCGCTGGCTTTCCTCGGCCCCTAAAAAGCCTGCCAAGAGTTCCGCGCTCTCATTTTGCTCCCGTCTTCGCTCGTCATCCTCAGGACCGTTAAGGTTTTCCAACATACCGCTTGCCGCCACTGTCTTCCGGTCCTCTACCGACAAGCCGAGCCGCAGAGAGCAGGGCTTGGAGTGAGGGCCGGCGCGGCTTCAGCGGGCGCTACTGAGCGTGCGCGGTACCTGGAGCATGCGCAGTGACGGCCAATCAGCACATTCTGACGGGCGTCAGGCTTTCGTCTCGGCTGCGGAAGGAAGCGCTCGTGGCCGGTCTGTAAACAACCGCCTGCTGTCGGGGCGGGCGGCGCTGGTGGTGCCGCCGCCGAAGCCGCGGCTCCTTCATGGAGCGAAGGGGCAGAGCGCAAGGCGACCCCCACCCTCGGACCGCGGGCGGCTGCAGGGGGCCAGTGCTGCACATCGTGGTGGTCGGCTTCCACCATAAGAAGGGCTGCCAGGTGAGGAGCTGCCGGCTCTGCTTCGTTGGCGTCCCACTGCCACCCTAGCAGTATCGCCTGCTGATCTTCCTTTCTTCTGCCCCTCTTGCCTCTCGTCCTCTTTCCCAGCTCCCACATCGGATTCCTTCCTCTTCCCATCACCCTTCTCCTAAGTGCGTTGCCTTTCCATTTGGTTCTTCTTTCCTATGATGGCTTTAATCTCGCTCCCTCCTTTCTTTTTCCGTGCTTCTATGTGCACATCATCGTGATTTCCTAAAATATCTTGCGTGTGTGTGTGTGTGTGTGTGTGTGAGGAGGGTCATCCATCCATCCATCCATGCCGATATAGTTCCCCGCCCCAACACGGCCTAACATGAATCATGCCAAAAATCCATATTTATTAGATCGATTAAACGATCCTAAAATTTTGCAAGTTTTTGAAATTTCCAGGTTTTTTCATCAGGCAAGATGTTAGAACGCAGAGATTGGGAGGAGGGGGTGGGAAAAATCTGGTTTGATGATGAAAATTAGTATGCATGCATATTCAGAGTCCCAAGTCTGGAGTGGTGAGGGTACTCTGTAATGTTAACGTTGTTTTGCTCTGGTTGTCAACTTTTGTGTGTAACCCTATGTTTTGTTTTGAACATGGATAACATGCAGCTTGCTTATCCATGCTTATTTGTATGCAAGTTCCATAGTTCCTAGTGAAGTGTACATAAGGCTATTATCTTAATTAATTTAAACTGTGATCATTCTTTTATACTTCATAACAGTTGGTGGAATGACTAAGGTAGTAGATTACTTCCAGCTTTTTAATTTTTACTTATACTTGAGGATTATGGTTTCTAGTCTACATGATCAATTGTGAGTATGGAACTGGAGTGTGATACTTGTTCCAGCATTAAGGTTGCATTCCTAAACACACTTAATGGGGGTAAACCCCACTCAACACAGTAGGACTTTCTTCCATCCATAAGACTGTGCTGTAAGCAACTCAGCATACAAAGGCATAGCCTTGTGGGCAATGCTTATCTATTGTCAAATACACATGTATGTCAGAGGTTAAATTTGCATAGCTATTCTTATGCTTGCTCATGGTGTTTCTCTTAGGCCATAGCTAAAACAGTTTTAATGAGGAAGGGATTTAAATAAGGGAGAGAGACTGCAGTGACAGGAACTTCAAAGGGTTGCCATTTGACTTTAATCACCAAGAGCACGATTCTGCCCTGGAGTATTCCCTGCTAACAAGACCAGTTCTACTGGGTCCATCTAATCCAGCACCAGCATAACAGCAGCCAGTGTTATGTTTCCTGGAAGCCTGCAAGCAAGGCAAGGTCTGTTAAGTGCCTGTGTGAAGTACATAAATTATTATTATTACACTTTTATATGACCCCATAGCCTACTGGGCTCTCTGGTTGGCTTACAGATTAAAAAATATGCACAGGAACAGCAAAACAATCATATTTAGAAAGCAATAAACAAGAAATACAGCAACAAATCAGCAACCCGTGGCCAAGAGACCCAGCCCTGAACAGTGCCGAAAGGGCACCAAGCAAACACCAGACAGGCAGTGCCCTTTGGCATTGTCCTTCAGTGCCAGCCCAAGGGTGCCACCCACTGCACCAAGCCCCTCAAATCATGCTCTGTAGGTCAGGATGGCAGTAGGACGGACTATCATATCAAGGCATACGATGCCTCTTCAAGGCATATGATGCTCAAAACAATAAGCTTTAGCTAGCTTATTGTTTTGAGCTACAGAATATTTGCCTGCTGTTGAAGTAGATTTCATAATCTGCAACGAGCTCAGTATGTAAGACAGTACTTGAAGGTGTCCTTTATAAAGAAAATCTGTGCTTCTGATGTTGGACTACTATTTCCATTATCCCTGACCTCTAGCCGTACTGGCTGGGTTTGATAGGATTGGAAATCAGCTACATATGCAAGGGTATGCATTTCCCACCCCTATTTTATGTTTAAAATGATATTGTTTAAGCTTGTAGATTTGTACCCAATGGTCTACATATTACCCCCAGTGTGTGTGTTTGGGGAGGTGGGGAATATGCATCTGCACATCACTTGCCAGGGAAGGAACATGAGCTGCAAGGTGCTATTGCACTTGTGTTGTTTTTGTGCACCTCCCATGGCTGCTGTGTGACCAGCATGCTGGATTAGAGGGAACCTTGGTTTCATCCAGCATAGCTTTTCTGTTGATATGACTTGCTTCTGAGAAGACACATGAAAAATTGCACTGTAAATCTCTGCTGTGCATAAAGCACAATGTTTTACAAGCTTTGTATATAGGCAGTGTCATTTTGGAGGCTGACTTTCTGTTTAAACAATACAAATATTGACAATCCTTCCTTGTTTCTGTGGGTAAGTCTTCAATTATTCCATCTGGCAGTAGCAGCACTTAGACCCTGGAGAAGGAATGACTCAATTTGTCATATTGCACTTATACATGGAGATATTTATCTTGTTAAAACAATTTTCTCAGCTTTCAGACTCAAAAGCTGGAACTTGGCAAAATGTGCACATTTTCAGCTAAGCTTAAAGAGAGTTGGCAGAACAAGTTGCAAGTATTCACTGATAAACAGCACCTGTTAGTTTAAAGGTAGAATACAGATTATGAATGAACAAAGAGAGAAGAACTGAGTTTTGTAAAGAAATGTCACAAACAAATATAAGGCTGCAGCTCTGAGTGCAGTTATTTTAGAATGAAACCCACAGAACAAAGTGGGGCTTATGCCTGGGGTCAAGCTGAAAAGTTACTTTTTACATATTTGGTCACAGGCTAGCCTTTTCTTCACATAAGCAGACACATTGTATTGTTACACCTCTCCTCTGCCCCATAATTCGTATGTTAAGCTCAGTCTGACAGTATAATTTCTGGTGAACCATTAATGCGCTTATGTAAGTTATCAACTGTCATATGTTAAGAATGGTAATTTCTTCCTTGAGCTTTGGCTGTGGGGAAAAATGGCAAGGAAGTCAAAGTGGATAGCAATTTCCATTTTAGAGTTGTTTCCAGGATGGCAATTCAGTAATTGTCATAACTGACCATAATATGTTACTATTTGACATAGGAAGTCCAAGTAAAGTTGCCTTTCAGCTTAACAATTTGTAACTTAGACTTGGTGATTACATTTTATCATCTCCTATCTAACACACAGATGGTTACTTTTTTGTTGGTTTCCTCTTTCTGAAGGTTTCTTTGTAGGTAAACTCACTTGAATCCTGAGAACTACAGAGCTATATCTGTGGTACAAAAGATGCTTTAGAGTTGTATTTCTTGGATATCAGCCCCTCTGACAGAAGGCTACCTTGTTGTGAAACCAAAAGCAGTTTGTGATATAGTATAAATTGTTTCAGAACAAAAATCCCACTGGGTGTTCCCAATTGCTTAGGCCTAGCTAAAGTAACTCTTTGGATTCCAGCTAATTTTACAATAGTTAATTACCTTTGATTCCTCAGAAATGTAAGACTAATTATATTGTTTTTCTATAACTGGTTTATAGAAAAGCAGTTGTGCTAGGAACGTTGAAGCTCACTTTGCTTAATGTTCTCTGTGTTTTCCCCTTTCAGGTTAACCACATAACCTCTCTACCTCCCAGAATATACACATTAAAAGTTATATTTAGCATCTTTTGAGATAATAAAATATAAAGTGCACTTTTTGTTAAAGTCCACTGTGAACGCAAGTGTAACTTCAAGGCTGATTCTGTAATTGGCTGAGCAGCTTTTTGGCTTCTGGGTGCAATTTGTCATATGTGATGTTAATGTCAGCTGGAGCTAAGTGGGCATTGCAAATACCTTCCTGAAAGAGTGAGGATGATTCCCAACTGTCCTATAGTGTTCATAAGTACAGTAGGTGAAATTACATGATTTTGTTATTCTTATTACTATCCCATGATAATCCCATGATAATTATAAGCACGATTTGCAAGAAAGTAAATAACTTAACATATTATTTATGCCTTAGTGCATATGTGTGTGTGTGTGTGTTTTCTGTCTGGGTGGTTTAAGTAAGATAAATATAAGTCAGACTAAAAATAAACTCATGACCAAAAGCAATGGCACTTACAAGACCAACTTTAAACAGCAGCAGTATACACAACAAAATCAAGATTATAAAAAGACCACTTAAATAAAGCCTTCTTTAGATTGGTGGTAGGGGAATGGAATCCAGAGGTACCTCTCCTGGTAGGTTAGAGCTGCCAGGCTGCTGACGGGGACGGGGCGTTATGCTCACATGACTCCAGTCCTCCGTGAGCTTCACTGGCTTCCCATTGAAGTCCGGGCCCAATTCAAGGTGTTGGTGATCACTTATAAAGCCCTAAACAGCTTGGGTCCTGGCTACCTGAGGGAGCGCTTACGTCCATATATGCCCGCCCGCCCCCTGAAATCAGCGGGAGAGGCCCTTCTCCGGGAACCTTCCGTGAAGGAAATTAGGAGGATAGGTACTCGGAGGAGGGCTTTCTCTGCGGTGGCGCCCAATCTATGGAATGTGCTCCCCAGAGAGGTCCGCCTGGTGCCGTCGTTATTTGTTTTTCGGCACCAGGCAAAGACCTTTTTATTCAAGCATCATGTTAATTGTTAATGTTATTTTTATTTTTAAGTTTTTTGGCCAGGGCAACGTATTTTATACAGTTACGTGTATTTTATATTGCTATTTATGTATTTTAATTTATTTATTTGTAAGCCGCCCTGAGGCTTTGGCAAATGGGGAAGCCTAGAAATTTTCTAAATAAATAAATAGGTTACTGTACATCCTAGGTGTTACAACCAAGAAGCCTTTCTTCTGGGTACCTGTTTACCTAATGTTGGCAAGTGGTGGGATTTGAAAGAGAGCTTCCAAAATGAGATGAAGGTCTTACAATGAGGGGAAGGAAATACAGCTCTTAAGAGATTCTAATACCAAACACTTTAGGGCTTTAAAGGTAAATGTGAGCTTTTTGAATAGAGCTGGGCAGCATAGTGGACACCATTGTAGTTGAGTAATTGTATCACTAGAAAATAGGTGTTACAGGGGAGAGTTGATCTGTGTGACTCAGATTTGTGTGAATAAATCTGACACACTTCTAATTGCTGTCTTCCTGACATAGTGCATTTTTATGCTTGTGGAAAATATTTTTTTGAATAACAGTTTTCAAAATCAGTTCCTTTTCTGTCTCAGTAATTTGATTGTGTTTTCAATTTTGAAATGTTATCAGACCCAATATGCTAGCTGTGAAAGATGGGTTTTAAGTAGGTCCCAGTGAGAAAGCTAGTCCACCTTGCTTCTAAATTATTCTGAGATAATATAATTTAGACATGGCTAAGCTGTAGTTCTCTGTCATCTTTGGGTTGTTCGTTTTTCTTTCCTATGTACTATCTCTCTGTAATAATCTCACTATGTTGAAAATGTCACGTCTAAGTTCCACTTTGATTCTGTCTTCACAGGGAAACCACTATAATAGCAATGTATGGGATTTGAAATAGTATCTCAGTGGTCACTTGTGCTTTAAGATCTAGATAGAATTCAGGTGCTTCTTGCTCATGCTCCATTGTACTCAACAGACAAGGTGGGGCAAGGGGAAGTGGACGGGCTGGAAGTGGGTCGGGTTCTTCAAGTCCCATTGCTTCCAGAGAAGTTTTTAGGCAGATGAGTTCCCTGCAGACTTGCCTTTCTCATGTTTTCGCATTGTGGCCGCAGCTGCATTCTGTTTGTTGTAACACATCTCCAGGGGAAGAATGGACAGCCTCCCTCACTCCCTGCAGTGGCATTCCTTAGTTAGAATTGCCTTGGATGCAGACAGACTTCTTTGTGTCCACAGTTTAACCCCAAGTTGGCAACATGGCACCCATCGGACATCTTTTTTTGATGCCTGCCAAGGTGCCCTGTCCTTCCCATTTTTGGCTTTTTTATATGTAGCAAACAAAAAAAAAAAAAAAAGAGGGGAGGGGACTGCAAATTAGAGAAAAAGAAGACCAAAAGAAAGAACATATAAAACATATATCCATTTATGTTTTAGATCCAGTAAGCATACACAGCACTCTTAATATAAAAGAAAGAGAGAGGGGAATGAAAGATTTAACTCTTGTGTTTTAAATATACCCATAAATGTAAGTAGTCCATAAGATGCATAAATAAGCATCCATACAAGACTGATGGCAATATGCCAAGCTCTAACAGGAGCAGCAAAATCTTCAGTCTATCGAAGGATAGATGGTAGGCCATTTTGGGCAAGTTACTTGTCCTTTGTGACCATCTATGCCTCCGTGGAAGCCATTTTGTGGTAAAGGCTTGGTCTTACTGAACGATCTCTGCTATAGTTTATGAAGTGAAGCAGACTGTGAAGAGTCAGCCTGATTCCCTTGTCTTGGGCACAGCACAGACTTCTGCGTGTGATGAGCAGGCCTCTGCTATGCTAGACCTGGGTACCATGAAGTTGTCCAAGGGAAGGGGACATTGCCTTCTTTGCCATTTGGGCTCTCTGCAGTCCCACAAGCTATTTCTCACCTTTTCACAGTGGTAGACACCTGCCATTTGCTGATAAGTTTTAATATTTATGCATTGTGGAAGTCCATACAGGGCTTGTAGATTAGTTTTGCATGTGTATTTAGAGGCTTTGATTAAAAAGAAAGAGCATTTTTGGCAAATACTTTAGTGGCTTCTAGTATACTTTTGACAGGAATATTTTGGGTAAACAATGTAATGACAACATAGAAAATATTCTTTGTTATATGGGTGAAACTAATGCGGAGACAAATGTTTGTGTTACAAATACTCCGTCTTTATCCTGAACTATATTTATAGATAATAGATTTATGCATGCAATGCAAGCTGAAGCATGTTTATTTAGAATTGTTTATATACATCCTTCATGCTCCATGCCCCTTTTACAGACCTATTTTAAATAGTCTCTCAACGTAGGGGAGTTATTCCAGTTCCTTGATGCATCTGATTGTAGACCTGGCCATCTTGCTATTCACCCCTAATTCCAGATAGTTTATGAGCAAATTGAAAAGTACAGAGACTTGTGGGTCCCTACTATTCACCTCCCTTTGCAACAAAAAGTTATCATTTATTTGAACTCTTGACTTTTTGTTTTTTAATGAGTTACCAGTACGCTAGATGATTCTCCTCTATTCATTATTAACTTTGCTTAAGTGTCTTTGGTGAAGGAATTTGCAAAACCTTCTAAAAATCTTAGAGCCTTTATCATAAAACAGTTGATCCACAGGAAAACTGGAGGTCTTCATTTTGTAAACTTAACTGTAAAGCTCAGTTTAGTTTCCTGAATATGTACTTCTAGAGTATTGCGGGTTTATAAGTTACTCCTTCCCTACCATTTTGTTTTGTACTACACTTTTAAATAGTGTTCCATATTGCATAACAATATACAGCAAAACTAGTTGCCTCCAGCCAAGCAGCTTGATGGTTATTTCAAATGGATAGATAAAATTTAGCTCCACTCTTACCTTCTCATTGCTCTTTTCACTTCCTCAGATGTGCATTGTAACAATTCTGCAGGGACAAGTAAGAACCCTGACTGACAAATTCTTCAGTATCATCTTCTTTGCAACTCTTGAAGTTACAGTCCTGACCTTGGCAGCCCTGTTGAAATCTAGAACCCTGGCCCAGCAATCCTACAGCCCTTGACTGCACTTTGGCAATCTGTTTTGTCCCCTAAATCTTGCCTGGCCATTTCAGCATCTCTCCCTTCTCCCATCATGCCTAATTTCCTTGCCTCTTCTGTCTTTTTCATCATTCTTCTATCTGTATCACTTGCACTTGGAGTCCGGATTCTTAGCCCCTTGCTTACATGGGAGCCGCCTTTAGAAAATATTTCCTCTGCAATCCCTTTTCTACTTCCCAGGTGCTGGTGCTAGCACTTAGCCTGCCCCACAAGCCAGGTTCCAGTGAACAGGCTCTGCTATTATTTATTTATTTATTAAATTTTTAGCCTGCCCCATTAGCCACATGGCTCCCTGGGCAGGTCACAGACTTAGATAGGCCACCTCATTATTTCAGTCTAATGTTAATTTGTGTGTGTGCGTGCACATGTGTGTTCATGTGTTTTTGAATAAGAGCCTCATAGAACTTTGGTTTTGGCAAATCCTTATCTGAAATAATCTTATTTAATTATATTCAACTATTTGTTCCCCGTTTGGATGTTTTTTTAAGGTAAAGAAGAAGGGAATGGTCAATGGATTTTAATTTTAAATCCAGAAGGGAAGCATCGTAGGGATGCTTCTTCATTTGTTATTTTTATAAATTAACTGCATTCACACAGTATTTGCAAACCAATCCATTGTATTATGTGAGGACACACTCTTTTGCATGGATAGACAGGAAAATGTCCTATAACTGCCAGTATTCCCCAGTCTGCCATGCCATGCAGGGAGTAGTAGGTCGTTTTTCCTGTCTAAATGCACAAAGGAGTGCATCTTGTATTTGATCTATTCAGCAAATCCTGCTTGTCATTTGTGCTCCTACTGAAAATAATTTTGTGTGTTTTGTAGGTGTGTCTGTGTTCCCATTAGTCCATTTGCAACTACAAACACTGTTCTTTGACTTACTTGGCAGTCTCCTGAGAGGGGTATGGAAAATAAATAAGCATCATGGAGGGTGGCATACAGAGCGGTTTGTTTTACATCTCCTTACAGAAGGCACTTCTCATGGAGCAGTCCACATAACATAAGCTTGCTGTTTGCAGGTTGAGTTCTCCTACCCTCCCCTAATCCCAGGAGAAGGCCATGACAGCAACGTTCTGCCAGAGGAATGGAAATACTTGCCTTTCCTTGCCTTGCCAGATGGTGCTCACAATTATCAAGAAGGTAAGAAGTCATTTGCGATTAACTCCCCAGGGTGCACATAGTCATTGATGGTGAACAGCAAGTGTGAAATTGAGTATTGAGCGAAGAACTTAGCTTTTGCTTTAATTCTAAGACTTTTCTGTTATTGGGGAGAAGAGCAAGGTATTTTGAAAGCAATAACACCGGACCACTCATTTGAAGTAATGCTTAGTTTGGCTTTCAGTTTTCTTTAGGTTTGTTTGTTTGCTGTAAAAAAGTGAAATTTCTGGCCCTGTGGCCACAAAGATTCTGTGCAGCAGAATAAATTATACGGTATGCTGGATTTGGGCAAATTAGGTAGAAACCCATCCCTAGAACTAACGCCCTGTTAACATGTACCTGATTAAGTTGCAGAGTGTGAAATGTTCCCAGATATCACAGTCAAATGCACCAGTCAAAGCAGGGCTGCTGGCCATTCTGTTACTATGGCGACCAGCATTCATGCCTAGCATTGGTAAAAGCAAGGGCACTTGTTCCAAAGCGATCTTAGTAACAACAAAGCGATCAGACATATTCCACTGAAAGCATTCCCCTGAGTATTGCTGCCTTTTTTTTGTTGGTTGGAGGTTCACAGGTGCTTTGAAGATGTGTAAGATGCTCTTTATGGGGAGCAAGTACTTTTTCCTATAAGGGTGCCTTTCAAGCATTCAGTAATACTAGAAATTTTGTTAACATTTCAGTTTCATTTCCTTTATTACATTTCTATACAGTCCAAAAGCCAAAGGTTTCTGGGTGATTGACAGAGTTCAAAATCTTTTGAGTTCAGAGCTCAAAAACTTCTGTACTGTACATATAAACAGACCATATGCATGCCCAGAGACATCTAAACAATTTTAACAGTTGATCATAAGATTCTCATTAAAAGATCTATAGGTTTTATACCTGATAAACTTCGGTGAGCAACTTGTTTCTTAAGAACCAGTATGAGTTGGGAACAGGGAATGCTGGGTGAGAACCATATCCCAGGCAGCAGTCAAAGTGGCAGACAGCAAGTTTTGTACAGTTACCATTTTTCTCCGCATTCTGTTTGTCTCAGTTCAGGTCCAGGCAGTGCGTCTTAAGGTGTGAGGCTTGGCTTGGTGATTTCTTTTCTGTTGCACTTACTAGCTGAGCTAGTATCATGGGCTAGAGTATTCAGCTACTCAAGAAACTAAATCAACTAAATAGCTTGCTGCTGAGCATCTCTGAGGGAAGCAAACCATGTCGGTTTGGCTAGGATGAGGACCTCACATAGGCCTCATGAGGTGCATCCTAAGAACTGGCTGAGCAAAGCTTTAGGGCAGCCTTTCCCAGCCAGGTGCCCTCCAGATGTGGTGGGCTGGAACTCCCATCATCCCCAGCCAGCATTGCCAGGTAGTGGAAAGCTGCACCGGGGAGCCTAGAGGCAAAGCAGCTGCAGGAAGGTGCAGAGCAGGCAATAGACAGAGAAATGGAAATAGGCAAAGGTGGCAGGGAGTGAGGCAGGAAACCAAGAAGAGACTCTGAACAAACACGGCAGTATTTGTGATGAAAGTCTCCTGTATAGGTTGGGAGGCTGGACAACAGACAGAGCAGCTAAAGGAGCAGAATGAAAAGCAGGCTACAGTGAATGGTGGAGATAGGATGAGAAGGAAGCAGGGTGAGGCCAAAGTACAGTTCGAATCCAGAGGAGCCATACATTACTGGCAAGAAGGAAGTGAGGGAGCCAAAGGTGCACAGGATAATCATGTCTAAAATGTAGTCTGCAGGCTGATGTATAGGTGTGGGGGAAGTGTTCTTCCAGTCAGGGCTTCCGCTGTCACCATAGCATAGCGAAATGATAAGCATAAAGGGTTCAAGGGTCAAGAAGCAGTGGTGGTGCTGAATTTCCGATACTGAGTCAAACTAACCAGCCAGTTCTCTGGCAGCAGACATGTAGTTCTCTTGAATGAAACAGAACCAAATGGCTGCAAGTGGGGAAACTCTTAAGGGGAAGAACAAGATTCCTTGCCTCTGTTGTCTGAGGGGCTTCACCACCACCCCATAAGGTCTATTGGTAGGTGAATGAAATTTTTCCCCTAGGGCAGCCAAACAGATTGAGTACTCCCTGCATGCTGCAGCAAAATATCCATGTATGCCCATCTCGCTTGGTATCTCATACCATGAGATGGCCATTTTTCCTGGATAACTTAACATTCATTTGCATGTTGGCCCTGTGGGGGATACGGAGAAGGGTGATAAGCATCTCCTCTTCTATTTCAGACACTGTGTTTTTCCACCTGCCGCCAAGGAATGGAGAACGAAACACAGTATATGGTGTCTCATGCTATAGGCAGATTGAAGCTAAGGTAATTATATTGTGGTTGTGTGAAATTCAACATTTAACATCCATGGCTTAAAATGCTCTTTTTTATTGAAAGGCATGAAAATCTGAAAACAATGTATACACATATGTATGTAACAAGGTGGATCAGGAGGAAAAAAACCATATCTGGCTGCTATCCTATGTCTGTTCAGGGAATAATCCTATGGCCCCAGGAGATGTTGGAGTCCTACCACCAACCCCAGAAATGTGTTCCAAAGTCAGAGCTGAGACCTTGGAGCACCCTCTTTCCATCCTCTCAGCAAGCATGGTTCTTTCTGCACCAGCTGCGGCTTTTAGGTTCTGTGACCCTGTGCTGAACTGGTGCTGGGTGGGCATTCTAGTGAGCCAGGGAGGGGAAGAGTGAGCCTCTGCTGAAATGGAAAGTATTCCAGTAGTGCCTTAGTCTGTCCTTCTTGGAGTAGGTGCAAAAGACTTCATCAACGTCTTATACAGGGCAGAAGAAGCACAGGGTGAACTTTATTTGCCTGTTCTTCCATTCCTGATAGGATGTCTGTAACCCACTATGTCTGGAGAGAGATAGGCAGCTGCCCTGGATGTGGTCCTATATAACCGAAAGACGTACTACAGCTGTCAGCATCGTTCAGCCAGCATGGCCATGTCATGAATGAGAGCATGCAGGCTGATCCTTGTCATTACTATAAAGTTGATAGAATTTCCAAGCATTTGGCTTTGGAAATTCATTTTTCAAAATACTACAGATTTTTCCTGTATCCCAATAATAATTAAATCAAAGGAACCTGTCCATTGACCTTGGATTTTTTTTCTGACTGTACCCCCCCTTTACTTTCTTTTTCCTTCCCATATAATATGTCTTGTGTTTGTTAAGACATAAGCCTGTGGGCAGAGCCTGTTCTATATTTAATTTCTGTACAGTGTCAAGTTTATAAACAAAGGAGCCCTTTTAGTGGAAGATCCCTACATTAAAATGTTGTTGTTAACTGCAGATAAATAAATGTATAGTAAAAGCTTGCTTTTTTTTTCCTTTTTCCAAGGCACTGAAAGTAAGGCAAGCAGATGTTACTCGAGAAACAGTCCAGAAAAGTGTCTGTGTACTAAGCCAGCTGGTAAGAGATAGAGACATGCCTAGAAACAGCTTGTTTGGGGGATATTTTCATATTTAAAAAAGCTGTTTGAGTATTGAACTCTGAGCCAGCCATCTTTCAAAATGCTATGTTTGATGATTTTTAAAACTGTTATTTGTAAACTCTTAAAAAGAGAGCAATTGTAATTTAATACCTCACATATTATGATTGCATTTTAACCTTTGTGTAGTCTGAGAAATAGGACATGTAATTTCTGTTGTTCAAAGCATTTTTCAGTCTATATTATCCTTAAAATCTATCATTGGATACAAATGAAACAGAGTCTAGAGCAGTGGCAAGAAACATGGTCCCCAATGGGTATTTGTACTTCTGTATGTGCTTTTTTTGGCAGACCCCACTGCTCTGACACCACAAAAGCTGCAGCAACAGCAAAGAGGCAGCTTTTGTCTTTAAAACAAAGCATGTAAACAGTGTGATTTTGCTTTAAAGCAAGGTGTGCATGCTCCTTGCATGCTTTGTTTCAAAGCAAAATAACTGCTTCTCCCCACCACACTACTGCCCACCAACTACATTTCATTGGCAGGTGTCAGGAATGTAGGCTACAGTGGGATCTGAGAAGCACCGTGGCCCTCAAGTTGCCCTTCCCTGGCCTAGAGAGTAATATACCCAGTTCTCAGTCCCCTTATAGTTCTAGTCTGTTGAGCCATATTAATTCACAGAAAAGGCCCTTTCCCAACATATTTCTTCAAATCACATCTGACTTAACATCCAGATGATGTGAAATCCCAATTATCATCACTTATATGATCTTTGAAGTTAGATTCTAAAGTTAAATTCTATAACGTTAGATATTTTTCGTGAAGAAATTGATGTAAAACATGGAACCCAGGGCAGTGTCCATGGATCTCCCTGCCTCTAGTCCCCGTTTGATCACCCTGTGAGATGGAGAGTCAGTTACCCTCCCAAAGTCACCCAGTGAGCATCATGGCTGAGTGGGGATCTGAAGCTGGGGCTACCTAGTCAAAACATTGCAACTATACCATTCTCAAAAGGAGCAGGTATTTATCTATCTATCTATCTATCTATCTATCTATCTATCTATCTACCTATTTATTTATTTATTTATTTATTTATTTATTTATTTATTTAGGAAGCTTCTATGCCGCCCCATTCGCCGAAGCCTCGGGGCGGCTCACAACAATAAATAAATCACAATATAAAAACAATATAATTTGAGTCAACCTGGCCAAAGAATAAAATAAATAAATAAAATTAACAATTAAAATAACACTTAAATAAAAAGGTCTTCACCTGGCACCAAAAAACAAATAACGACGGCACCAGGCGGACCTCTCTGGGGAGCGCATTCCATAGATTGGGCGCCACCACAGAGAAAGCCCTCCTCTGAGTACTTACCCTCCTAATATCCTTCACGAAGGGTTCCCGGGGAAGGGCCTCTCCCGCTGATCTCAAGGGGCAGGCGGGCATATATGGACGTAAGCGCTCCTTCAGGTAACCAGGACCCAAGCCATTAAGGGCTTTATAGGTCATCGCCAACACCCTGAATTGGGCCCAGACTTCAATGGGAAGCCAGTGAAGCTGACGGAGAACTGGAGTCATGTGAACATAACGCCCAGTCCCCGTCAGCAGCCTGGCAGCTCTATTTTGAACCAATTGAAGTATCCGGACCGTCTTCAAGGGCAGCCCCATGTAGAGCGCATTACAGATGTCAAGTCGTGAAGTCACCAATGCGTGTGTCACTGTTGCCAGGCAGTCGTTCTCCAGGTAGGGACGCAGCTGATGGATCAGCCGAAGCTGAAAGAAAGCGCTCCTCGCCTTTATCCCTGTTTTGTCTGTATTTGAGCATCCTGTTTGAGCATCCTGTTACCTAAGACTTTGATCTACACTAAGGAAGCACAAGACTGTGATGAGATAGGAACTGGTGCTTTCTTCAGTGCTGCTGGACTGAATGACTGACACAAAATCTTTACAAATTAACTCTTGCCTAATGTGGTTATATGTTTGAGAGAATGTGCTTGACAATAATCTGAGATAATCACATTCATCCTTACTGAAAGGATGTGTGTTGCTGTTCTTTGCTGCCTGGCTGTTTTGATGTAACATCATGTGTTTCTCTTGCAAGCCTCTGTATGGACTACTCCAAGCTAAGCTGCAGCTAATTACACATGCCTATTTTGAAGAAAAAGACTTTTCCCAAATATCAATTCTTAAGGTAAGTTTTCCGTATAAAATTCTAAGACTTCATAAAAAATATAAATGTTTGGACTATAGTTAAATGTAAAAGTAGTACAATTGAAATTTGACTTTCAGGGGCTTAACTTTTACAGATTTGATTTCTGCTTTCATAGCCAGGATACAGAGGAAGGGCTGTAGTTCAGTGGTAGATCATATGGAGGCAAAAGTTCCCACATTTACTCCTGGATGTCTCCAAGTCAGATTGTCTGGAACCCTGGAAAGGTGCTGCTGATCAGTGAATTGTGTCCAGAGTTAAGCACGTTGGAACCCTGTGAGCTAGCAGCTGCTGCTGGAGGAAGGATAGGGAGTGATGGCTTTGCTGATTCCCCAAAAAGTCAGCTCTGGAGGGTTGGAGAGCCTTCCAAAACTTTGTGTGAGGTAGCACTGAGAGTGCAGAGGGAAGAAGGAATAGGCTTAAAAATCAGAGCACATTCCCCTTCCTGCAGCATCTGCCAGATCTCGTTTCCTCCGTTGGAACCCAGTTCCCACAGCCAACAGAAGGAGCCTTTCAGTTCACAGGGGCAACTCTGGATCCAACCTAGTGTGAACAGTATTGAGCTAGATGGACAAATGGTCAGAGCTGTAATAAAGCAGCTTTGTCTCTTCCTAGAAAGAACCCTGTGGCAAGTGCTGCTTCCCTAAGGGAGTTTTGTGCTTTAATCTCCCAAGCAGTGCTCTTCACAGGGCTCCCTTGCTAGGTGCTCTTTGATGTGCAACGATATTCCAGAGTTTGTGGCATGGCACAAATACACATATGCATGTACATATACATGAACTGAAAAATCCCTTTGGAAACGTGAAAACCCTGCATTACACCTAAAGAAGTCCTTTGTATCCTAGCCCAGGCCTATAAGAGTCCACTGGACTGATGCTCATGTATTTAGGAATGCTTTAAAAGTAACATCAAAGCTCTTAGTAGTAGCCTTTTGGCAGGTCCTTATTGCATGAAGTAGACTAGCCTTTTCATTTACTTTCTGGTAGCCGACTTTAAAAAAGTAATGTTAATGCTTTGATTTTTTTTTTTTTTAAGGAGCTTTATGAGCATATGAATAGCTCACTTGGAGGAAGCTCACTGGAAGGGTCACAAGTTTATCTTGGTAAGCAGTGTTTCTTAAATGACACATAATTGCCCAATTTTCACTTAATAAAGTACTTCACTACATATAAAGTCTAATGCCAAACCTGTGTGCCTGAATAATCACCTAATTATTATGATTACTGTTCCCTTCAGTCATGGGCCTGTATAATTGCAATGCTTCATAAATGCTGAGATTTTCTCCTTTTACATAGATTTTTTGGCATGCCAATTGTTCAGTGGAGTAAATTGCTTAGCTGTCTCCTCCAAATGGTGTTTGTTCAGAAACAATGGATTGGATTAAAGGTGTATTAGTAGGAGCAGGGCATGCAACTTTCCTTCCTCCTATTCCTTCTCTGCTAGATTTGATGGGAAAAGGCAGTTATTCTTGCTAGTTAAAATCCAATTCACATTTGTGGTCAGTGAACCAAGCCGTTTGCCAGTTCCTGGTATACATATAATAAACGGGCACATATCTGACATTATGAGTTCTACGAACAGGGATGTAAGTCATTTGCTCTTACTGAGGTGTGACAACTGTCTTGCTCATTTTATTTTTAGGTCTGTCTCCACGAGATCTTGTCCTTCACTTTAGACATAAGGTATGTTTCTTCATTACATGAATGTGGTGCATAATGTATGCAGCTTCTAAGCTTCTTTTGCATTTTATCATAATTTTTAAATAGCTTAAAACTTCTGTATGTTGTTATAATATGCACATTCCTTCCTGGGGTTAACTGTTAGCCCAGCCTTCCCATACCTGATGCCCACCAGGAATGTTTGGACAACAACACACATAATTCCCAGCCAGCAAGGCAACCAGCCCTGCTAAACAGGGGTTGATGGGAGTCCTATTCAACCTATTTAGAAGGCCCCAGGTTGATGGAGGCTGGGCTAGATCCTGCGCTGTGTCAAAGCCAGAGTTACCCTGCAAATTTTAATGAATAAACTGGATGATAGAAAATGAAACAAAAATAGAGGAAATAAGACGGAGACACTTGTTAAAGAGGAATGGGATGAAACAAATACAGTGGGTTGACAAAAAATAGATAGGATGTGATGGTGTGTTAAGTGGTTAAAATGGGGAGGGATGGCACAAAATGAGGAGCATAAACTAAAAATATGTATTGTAGAATAGATGGGATAGTTTGGTTATTAAACGATAGTTGTGTTTCACTGCCAGATTTATTAGCCGCAGGGATGGAAGTTAAAAACCCCCTTTCTTGCACAACCTTTGACCCAATAAAGACTGTACATATGTGACATAAAGAGAAATGAACTTATACATATTCATGCTATGGATTCCTAATATTTGAAAGACCTGTTATCCATTTAGGATGAACAAGAATTTTAGATATCCCTGATAAATTTTGTGATAGCAAAAGTTCAAATTAATAACTGTACAATCCTAATTATGTTTCCCATGTGTGCAGTGGAAAAATGGTCTTAAAAAGTATGCACAATTTTAATTTATACAAATGCCAAACCATGAAGCTCATACTGCTTTTACCAGCTTCAGTTAGTGTATCACCACTGATCTTTCCTGTACCTGGCCACTGTCATTCATGGCCTTTTCACATCTGCTTTAATATGTTCCACATAATTCAGGAATTCTAGCTGGCTAAAAATGTTGCTGTAAAACATACAGGTCTGAAGATGTTATTCGGATATTATGCCATCTTTGCTGGTTGTCAGTGTCTTTCCAAGCTCAGCTCAAAGTGCTAGTAGCATTTCTTATGTATACCTTAATTTTTTAATGCAAGTGATCATTATGAATTTGCTAGCAAAGTAGCTGGGAAAAATGTTGGGAGAATATGCTAGTAAACTCTCTCCCAAGATCAATGGTGTTCATACTGTTGGTGCTGCCTTACTGTGGACTGAGCTGAATCCAGGGGAAATACCTGGATTTCAGGGACTGAATTTTAAAGCTTTAAAGGGCCTTGGAGTGAGATAAGCTCCTGTGGGCTGCTGTTCTTCAGCTATCTGAATGCAAGATCAGCATCAGACATCTTGCTCCATTTTTTTCAGCCTCCAGAAATGTGTCAGAAAGGACACAGCCTTTCTCTAGAGTGATGCCAAATTGTGAAACACTTTTGCTCTCCTTCTGATGACCAGTGAAAATGCAACTTTTCCAATGAGGTTTTGGCGATACATTTTAAGTTCAGTAAAAGTGATTGCTCTAAGGGTGATTGGTTGCTTAGACTGGATATGAGTTTAATTCCAGCAATACAGAGGTGCCCATGGTTGGTAGGATGGGTGATCCAAGGATAGAGATCCAGCCTGCTTTTGATGGGTTTCCTTAAAAACAAACAAACAAAAAAACGGGTTTGCTGTTTGAGAGGCTCCTGGACCTGGATTTATTCCTGAATATGCAGGTGATTGATAGGACCAGGAATGTTTTTGATTAATTTATGGCCATGCATCAGCTGTGCCCATTTTTTGGAGAAAGTGGACCAGGCTGATGTCACACAGCCTTAGCTATCTTGAGATAGACTACCGCAATATTGCTGTATGTGGGCACTGCCTTTGAATAGCTTTGGCAGCAAAACTTTGGTTTTTTAAATTTCAGCATCACTGGTCTGTTGCCAGGTTCAACTCTAAATGCTGGTTATTGTCTTTAAAGCACTCAATGACTTGAGGCTAAGATGCTTAAAGAAGCGTCTTCTATATGTTCCTGTTCCACTGACCTTCCACTGACTGGAAGGTTCTCAGTTACAATTGAGCTGTGGTTTTTCTCTGTTGCAGTGCCTAGATTATGGAAAGCCCCGCCCTGGTCTTTCCTTTGATATTCTGCTAAACTTTTAAACTTTTCCGAATTTGATTATGCTTGCCTTGCTCATGTCTGGTGCTAGTTTACCTGTTTAGCTTGTTTTTGTCAGTTTTTTAATGTACGTAAAATTGTTGTTGGTTTGCATCAAGAATGTTTGCTCTGTTTGATGTTTTTGTTAAAACAGAAAGGCCGCATGTAAGTGTTAATGTTTTTAGGGGAGATTGCTGTTACTATGAGCTCTTTTATTCCATCTGTATTTTTAGCTGCTTTGAGCATTTTAGCAGAAAAGTCAGTTACACATATAAGTAAACATGATCATGTTTATAATTGCTAGGACTTTTATTATACATTTATGAAGTATCAAATGGAAATCTGAATAAAAGTACAATGAATTTATTAATTGCTGGTGTTTTTTAAGCTCTGTGTCCTTTTGTTTTGAAGGTCTTAATTCTTTTTAAGCTGATTCTTCTAGAGAAAAAGGTAAGTTCTTTCCTCTGTCTCTTTAAAGTGACAGGAAAAAATTGAAATGGACTTGTTAAGCCATGTACCTAATATGGATGAACACACATCATACCGTTGACTGCAAAGTGTATCCATGACCTCTATGGATCAATGAGGTGCACAATCCCACACATACCTAGTATGGTGAGGCTTCTATTGCTTTTCTGTTGCTGTTTTTAAATGTTTTCAGCAGCAGTAGCTGCCAGAGCAAAGGTAAGCAGACTTTGCTAAAAGTGTGGTGTGGCTGTATCTCTACCGATATGTAACTATTCAGAGATGGCTGTTGAGCTTCTGTATAAGTTGCTTGGCCAGAAAATAGTAATATCTCTAGAATAAAGAGGGAGGGCTTGGAGCAGAAAATGTGAATATAGGAAGGAGAGAGAGGGACATCCAAAATAAGATATCTGAATCTGAGTAAAGCAGAAGTTTATATTTCATAAAAGTGTACTGCAGCAGTTTAAGCTCTGTAAAGTCTTCTAATTTATGTTCCTGCAATTATTGCACTTACTAAGAAACTAATGATAGATGGTTCAAGCGCTGCATGCTATTATTGCTACAGAAATATGGAGAAGATGATTCATCTGAACTTTTGATGAGTCCCAATATGCAAATTGAGAGCATTCCAAGAAAGTAATACTCCCACTGCTCCATTGTTGCTTATCCAGTTCTAAAGCTCTGGAAATCTAGGGAGTGTTTCCTTGATCCTTGCAGAGGAAGATATCAAATGAGGAGCACTGCTTTACTTCTATTTCAGCAGCCTGTGGAAGGGGTGGTTATATCCTTGGCTCATAGCTTCAGCCCTTGCTGGGGGCAGAGAGGTTACTTAGGGGGGAATCCTATTGCAATGGTCGTAAGCCCCTGAATTCAGAGGCTGTGCAAGGTAGAAGGAGCAGTGGAGGTGAGCTTTCCCTTTCTCTCTTCCTGCCCCAAATTTTCACTAGATGGGATTTTTTTGCACAGCTAATGACAGCGTTTCAGGTTGAGAGGGAAGAAAGCTGGGGAGGTCTCAGGATAACACAAATCCTAGTCGCCTGCGCTCCTAGCCCATCTCCCCCCCCCCTTTCAAACCTTGAACTTGGAGAGCAGCGAGTATGGTTCTTTCCACATTGGTGGGGAGCAGAAAGAGGGCCTGTGCTCCAATTCACAGTTCTGAGTTTAGCATGCTATCTCCAGACGCAGATATAGGAATCTGAAGCCTCTTCTCGCCCATCAGATGCTGCATAGGATCATGGGACTGCAGTTTTATAACCAGTACTTGTTTAGTTTTCAGATATTGCAGAAGAGGAGAGAGTAAATATCTCTCATGAGGCAAAGGAGGGCTTGCACTTCAGAGAAGATGACGGTTTCTCTATTAATGGTCATGCTGGCTCAGACCTAGACCAA
This sequence comes from Varanus komodoensis, assembly GCF_004798865.1. Classification (NCBI taxonomy): domain Eukaryota; kingdom Metazoa; phylum Chordata; class Lepidosauria; order Squamata; family Varanidae; genus Varanus; species Varanus komodoensis. Next base: position 16,180,321 of record NW_025335269.1, on the reverse strand, counting down.
GCGTGGACAACCTTTCTCCCTTCAGCTGTTTTGGCTTGCAACTCTTATCAGTCCTAGCTAGCAGAGCCAGTGGTGAGGACCCATGGGAGTTGTAGGCCAAAAGCTCTGGAGGACCACATTTTGCAAGGCTGTGTGACCTGGGACCAAACTCTTTCAGGAAGTATTACCTGCACAGACTATAAAAAAAGCCCCAGAGGCTTATGTCATAGTAGTGTTTTCCATGAGCCATTGTCATTTTGAGCCTTAGAGATCAGTACTGGGAACAAGGTTTCTTTTCTTCCTCTTGCTTCTCCTCCTCCAGGAGTTATTGTTGTCATTTTTTTCTCATTCAGGTTCTATTCTACATCTCTCCAGTGAATAGGTTGGTGGGAGCCCTCATGACTGTCTTATCCCTCTTTCCTGGTGAGAGTGTTTTTAATGTTCAAGTTTTTATGGACATATTCAAAAGTGTTAAAGATAGCATATTACAACACATAATGACCAACACTAAACAAATTAAGATGAATTGCATACATGAATAAATGCAAATAGCAAAAATAGGAGGTTCTTATACTGAATATGAGCACCAGTTTCGATCACTTTTAAAGGGCATTAGACCAGTACATGAGAACTCACAGTACTGAGGCTTGCCCTGAGCAGCAGCTGTTGGGGAAGTACAGCAGAGGGTGTTCTTCATGTCCTGCCTATAGACTTAGGCACATAGAAAGCTGCCTTATCTGGCAGATATTGTTTCATCTCGCCAAATATTGTCCACACTGACTAGCAGAGGCCTTTCAGACATTTTTTTCATGGAGATTGCTGGAATGGTACCTGGGACCTCTTGCATGCAAAGCTTGTGTTCTTCTGCTGAGACACAGCCGCTCCCCACATCCAAGTAGCATTTGGGCTGGTCACAGTGATGAAATTAGACAAAATGCTAGACAAGATAGACCTTGGCTCTCTTCCGTAACATTTGTTAAGCCAGACAAAAGATCTTCAAATACAAAAGATCTTCAAATACAGTTGTATGGTTGTTTCCTTTATTAAACACATGTGCATGCCTTTACAACAACAACCCAGTGGTTATAGCTGTTGACAATGCACAGAGAAATAAATTGCAGAACAAGTGGAATATAGTATGGATTGGCTTTTTATAGCAATTAATATTGTGCTCTAGGAAGCAATTTTATAGCAATTAATATTGTATGTAGGAAGCAACTTACACAGCAGGATTTCTTGTGTGTCATCATCTGACCCAACCCATCCCTTATGCAATGGAAGAGGTGGAGGTACACTTTTTATGAGGATCAGAACTTTAGGTGGAGAGCTAAGAGAGTGCAAGTCCATAACTTCTTGGGGAAAATAAGAAAAGCGGGTGGCTCTTTCCATCCTTGGTGTTCAAAATAGTGACGCTAGCCTCTACAGGCACTAGCTTAAATCCCTCAGAATGATAAATCACACAAACCAATGCAGATATAGGTTCTTCATGCAACTGGCATACAGATGAGTTGTAAGAGTTTTGCTTCCTAGCCTCATAATAGCAATTTCTGGGGTACTTAAAACAGCTGTCACTGCTGGGAATAATTGATTTAGAAGCAATGGTCATACTTGCAGAGATATGCAAACTGAGGGTGTTGCAAAAGCCACTCAGTTGTTTCTCTCCATTGAGGAATAACGTGGTGTCTGAAAAAGTCCAAAGATATTACTAGTATGATATATTTAGGTATGTGTGGAAAACTATAGTGTGAAGCTTTAAATATATTTAGAGAGAAGGGACCCTTCCAATATGGAGTTGAAGTGTACACAACACAGTATGCAATGTACTAAACTTGCTTTCCATGGTGCTATTGACATTCTATAATTTCTAGGTATGATCGAGCATGGTCTTACTGACTGTTCACAGTACAGGCCAAGAAAGAGCCTATCGGAGGGTGTTGACCAGAAGGAAGTCCCACCTCCTTCGGATTATGTTTCTCTATCTGCTGTGACATTTTCAAACCCAAACCTGGGAATGGTTGAGGAAGGCCAAACGTTATCAAGAGAGCAAGAAGGGGATTCTCAGAAGGTGGATGTGCCTGTGTTGCAGACCAAGGACAATTTCAGTGAAAGGCAGGCCGCCAGGGACACTGGGCAGCACTTGAAGCCTCCTTCACGTACTTCTCCAGAGTCCTCTGAAAGTGACTGGGAAACCTTAGATCCTAGTGTTCTAGAGGATGCTAATTTGAAAGAAAGAGAACACGAAATTACTGCAGTAGCAGGAGAGAATGAAGTCCTTCTAAAGGAAGCTGCAGTCTCTGAAAGCATTCCCATTACTGTGCAGCCGCAGCCTAACTCAGGGCACACGGTGCTTGTTCCTGGACTTATATCTGGCTTGGAAGAGGACCAGTATGGCATGCCATTAGCTGTCTTCACCAAGGTAATTCCTCTCTTAAATAGTAAATAAATCCTCAAAAAAATTAAGCCCTTTCAAAAGGTGAGGAGCCATTTCCTAGTCAGTCTCATTTTTGGATAGTGACTGCCAAAATCTAAATCATGAAAAGCTTGGAATGAATTAAAATACTTACCACAGTTATAGAGGGATGAATTAGGCAGAGTCCAAGCACCAGAGTTTGAAGGAGAATGGGAGTTGTTTCTTGTGGTCTAAATGCACCACCCATATGTGCTCTGAACCTACTAAGGCAAGCAAACAACCACTGTCTGAGAAAACAACCCATGGTTTATTTGGTTGCCTACCAGCTAAACCCTTGGTAAATAAAGAAACTATAGGTAAAAAACATGTAGTGTTGTTATGTGGGAACCAGGCCAATCAGGGTTATGTACCGAGAAATAAAGAGGCCTGTGGAACATCTGGGTAAAATCATTAACTGCTATGTCTTATAGCCCCAATAAGTCTTATCATGAATAACTTTAATCCCTTTAACATCTTCTATGTTAGTGGCTTTTGCAAATCAGGCAGGAAGTTGATACTGTGATAGTGAATAGACTGGAGGACTAATGAATACTACAAGCACTTCTCTGTAGTCCTCAAATGTTATGTTTTAGGAATTCTTGTATCTTTCTCCAGATTAAATGACACAATGCCCAAATGCTGGTTTTTTGGGGGTTTTTTTGTTTTGTTTTTGGCCTTATGTGCCTGTACTGTTCCAAGTAAACAGCATAGCTTTTATAACAACAGCTGGAAGTGGGGTAGAGTTACTGATTCCATTTATAATTGTAAACTATTATGTGTTCAATAGCATCCTTTAAAATTAGGGTGTAATCTACATAAAAGCATTTAGTTCAAAGACTTCTTAAAATAGTAAACTTTCCTGGAAATAACTGGTATAATTGATGGCATAAGAACACAAACTCTGTAAAGTACAGGAAGCATAGCTGATTGCTCTGTAATCTGAATTTTGTGCAACTCTCTAACTGGAAAACCCGATAGCAGCTTCTCTTAAAAATCCACTCAATTTTTATAGGGTAACACTGTATCATAAGGATTGTTCCCTGTAATTCTTCTATGGTTACTCACTTTTATAAACATTTCCCTTCCATTACCACCATGATGACTTCCAGGGAGATCTGCAGAGAAGAATGTTTCATGTTTAAATCTGTGTTGTCATGTGCTTGGGAGTATTTTACATCCACTCTTTGCTTTCATTGCTAAGGCTCTAAAGGTCACAGTAACTGGGCTTGCAGGCAGAGCAATCTGTTCTCACGGTCACATTTTGTCCTCTTCCGTTATAACTAAGCTCTGTTGTTAAATAGGGAGGGAGAAATGGGGCAGATCGGCACATGGCTGGAAAAACGGAAGGAGTGTGCAAGCACAGGTTCCATCCATGTAGTGCCAGGCCATGGTTTGGCATTAAATCTGCACCAACACCATGATTCTATAGCCTGCTTAGGTTTCATGCTGTTCTGCTGAGAGTAAAACTGTTGGAGCATTATTCCACTGTCACTATTGTACATATGAACCCATAGCATGGAAGTGGCAGTTAATGTAGCAGTTAAAGCCCCTATACATTTTGCTGCTCACTAGAACTTCTAAGTTCATTAAAATAACACCCTTCACCCCACCAGCCTTCGCCTTCTGTGTTTGTGATCACAATTCGTGTCTTCCCTTCTCTGCTTCAGGGATACCTTTGTTTGCCATACATGGCACTGCAACAGCACCATCTTCTCTCTGATGTGACTATTCGTGGTTTTGTTGCGGGAGCCACCAACGTCCTCTTCCGCCAGCAGAAGCATTTAAGCGATGCCATTGTAGAGGTATGGATCCTTCCCCATTACAGCTTCTTAAAATAGCAACAACTGCACTGTAAATGCACTTGGAACAAAGAAACAAGGTACGTACTAAGTGCAGTAGAAGCTAACCTAAGAAGGCTTGTTTTCTAATATAATTTCAGCTTTTTAAAAAAAGATTGAGATTTTTGTAAAATATGCCTTTTGTGGTTATAAAGATGGCAACAGCCTCCTAACACATGCAATTGCTTAACTATCTAATATATCTGACCCAACTGGAAGATTCTTTGTGTAACCACATCCTACTTTGTCCCTTAATGGCTGGCAGCAAACAGCTTTTTTGAATTATTTGCAAGGCTTTCTTAGGCATTGCTCCAATACCAGAGTAAAACTAATGAAACGTTGCACTCAAACACATGTCCCAGAAAAGACTGTTTTGAATGCCATCTGCATGTTACAGCTTCTACTTTGTGATGTTTCCTTTATAGTTGATCACAAGGAGAAAGAACTCGAAATAGTTGATCAGTGTTGGTGAGTTGCAGTGCACACGTGGTTAATAGATAGGCCATCTTAGCCACTTGAATCAAAATCATTGTGCAGACATCTCTAGAATACATGGAACAGCCCTGGACATTACTTCTGGCTCATGATACAATGGCAATGAATAACCCCTCTTAAGAATGTAGCTCATGCTGCTTGTCTTATTTTCCTCTGGCATGCTTTTTCACTTGGGATTGTTCTCTACAGATCGAGGAAGCTCTTGTCCAGGTCCATGACCCAGAGCTCAGGAAGGTTTTGAATCCTACTACTGCTGACCTGAGATTTGCAGACTTCTTAGTGAAGCATGTAACTGACAACAGGGATGATGTATTCCTGGATGGCACTGGCTGGGAAGGAGGAGATGAGTGGATTCGGGCCCAGTTTGGCTCATATCTCCATGCACTGCTTGCTGCTACTCTACAGCCGGGTAAGTTCTGAGGTTACTGTTTCATTTATGATTTTATTGTAAACTATTATTTTCCTTTCCCCCTTTCCTTTAATCTTTCAAAATACTCAAACAGCTAACTAGAAGAGATCACAGGGAACAAGAACGAATCAATCCAGGGAATGGTCTCTGGCCTAGTTGGTCCTAGAATGGGAAGTTTTGCTGTTGTTCAGGGTTTGCCAGTCCATGGGTGCTATTAAGAATGGTTGTGCTGTGCCTGTGTGTGCCATTTACTGGGGACGTGACCGGGAAGGTGCTATTGCACTTGCGTCCTACTTGTGGGCTTCTCATGATCCGTCATCCCAACACGAGCATATATATCTGTCAGTTTACCATTCAGGAAGCAAAGTATCTGCTGGAGAGCCTGTTCATCTTCCAAACTGACCCTCCGCCACTTCTTTTCTGAAGTGTTTTTTTGTGATATCACATGAAGGTGGGAGAGCCCGGCAAAACTGCCATTGGCTGTGGACATGCAGGGCAAGTTGCTTCCATGTCCTTCACAAGCTGTATCCCAGTTGCTCCCACATGCCATTCCTTTACCTCCTTGTCAAACTATTTCATACATTATTCGATCAGTTTAATACCTTACGATTGTTTAAAGTGATTCCTATACAGCAGGATGGATGCAGTTAATAGTAGTTGCATTGACTTTAATAGGTCTATTGTAACTCAAGTTGGAAGTAAAGTCTCATTATTTTACTGACTCTATGTCTGTGTGTGGATCCGACTTACTGTCTTGTTGAATTCATGCCCAGAAAGGGGTTGCAGCTAAGAGCACAATCCTAGGGAATTGCAGGGACTCTGAGATTGGAGTCCTCTGCCTATCCTGTATGCTGCTGGCAGAATCAAAGCAGGACAGGAGGAAGATGGATGCAAAACCTCCCGCTCCTCCTTTATTTCCCATTTATACACTTACTTTCTGGCGGGCAGGATGGGTAATGGAGAGTTCTTTGGACCCTGTAGATTCTGTCTTCTCTTTCTCTTGCCTCTCCCCACCCACCTGCATACTCCCCTTTCTCCTTCTCTAACTTCTCTTACAGGGTTGTGCTCTTGTAGGAGCAGTATTCCACAGAGACAGGAAGGAGGTGTGTGGAGGGGCGAAGATCCTCAATCACATCTCCTCTTCTGCAGCCATAGCACTGTTGATTAGGAATCCACAGGGTTGCTCTAACAGGAAGAAGGACTTGCCAAGGCTGCCTACCAAGTTTATGGCAGAGGCAAGACTTGAACCTGACAGTGTTGCAGAACTGGGATTCTCGTGATGCACGACATCAGGCTTTATGACTCCTTGTGGCACTTGGCCCAGTTGGTTTGTTTATCTTTATTTAGATACTGCCTGCAGCAGACACCTAGAAAGAGTTTAAATTAAACCCTCACAGGACAAGAATTTAAATTACAGCCACATATTTTTTTTTTCTGCCAAGGTTAGGGAGGAGGTGTACACCTTATATTATTTTTTCAGCCACACCAAGTTCACCAAGTGGGGGGAACTTCCAGTGTGGACGCTCCTGGTATGATGGCCAACAACTGGGAAAGTTACTACCTTGTGGTTGGCATCACCCCATCAACCTGGGGAGAGGGGAGTTGATATTCCCTGAGTCCAAGTGGGATTTTTGTGTTATGTGGCAGTTATGTATTGAGACATGTGCATGGCAAGAAGCAGTTGAGCCACATCTCCAACGCCATTTCAGCCTCTGATTAGTTCTCATCTGAACTCTGTGAACCTTGTTAGCCACTGTGTGAGCAGAATGCTGGACCAGCTGGCTCTTCGATATGATCCAGCATGGTGGCTATTATGATTATTGCTGTCAACTGCCTAGAGAGCTTTGGCTATGGGCAGTATAAAAATGTAATAATAATAATAATAATAATAATAATAATAATAATAATAATAAAGTACACTGCCACTTCCTGCTGGTTTCACAAATTAAACTGCCTTCCATTTCCCAGGAAGAGTTGATCTTTTGAATATAAAAGTTCTTGCCTCCTGCGTTGTACTGGAAAACAAAACATGGCAAAACTATTTTGTTCTGCTTGCTGTTGCTTGAGTTTGAGGTTATTTTTGTAGACTTGCTTTATTAAATCCAGCCATGTGCTCTTATCCTGTTAGTCCAGGCCAAGGATGGGGTGACCTGTAAGGGTGGTGTTTTTGTTCACGTCTGGTGATGCACACAGCCATCATGTCATGTCATTGGAATAATAACTGTGGAGGAGCTTCTTCCAGTAGCTTGGCATATATATAACTGGGGAGGACCTAGCTCTGTGCTAGGCGGTGGAGAACCCGGTTCTGAAAATGGCAACAAAGGCTAGAGACATGGTCAGAGACAGGGTACCCCAGCACTGTCCCTGACTATTTGTTACTATCCTGCATCGCATTTACAGTGCACACGTTCTTTTTTGTTTAAAAAGATAGCATATGCATTCTTATACACATATGCAGACTTTGCAGACTCACTTCTCCACCTGTTTTATTCATCAGACAGTGAAAAAATATTGTCTGACTTTGGAACAACCTTTGTAGCAGCTTGGAAGAATACACATAATTACAGAGTGTGGAACAGCAACAAACACCCAGCTCTTGCAGAGGTGAATCCTAGGTAAGAAAAAATGTATATCGTTTGTAGGGAAGAAGCGGGGGAGCTTATTAAGAAGATAGCAAGCACCAGTATAGCTCAGCCATAATGTGGGGCTCCTTCTAATTAAAATTTTTATCAGTGCTGAAAGCCCCTCCCTCTGTTTTGACCATGAGGGGAGTCCTGGCGAGGAACATTCCTGATGGGATAGAATCCCCTCTGCAACGCACACAGCAAGTGCTGCCCGCCTGGTCTTCATTTGTCCTTAGTGCTGTTAGTATGCATCCAAATGTGATTGGCTTTGTAGCTTTAAAATGTACAGGAAGAAATCCTTGTTTTGCTGACAGTCCAGGGCACCAGTCTAGGATTAGGGGGAGAAAGCACCTGTAGAGATGACAAGTAATTCCTGAAAGAAGTACTATTTGAGGGTCATTTGTCATGTTGGTGCCGTTATTCCAGAAGGAGCCTCTCCTTTCTTGTTGAGAGCCACAAGGGATGGATTCTTGAGTATCTGTGGCTGTTTATGGCTGCTGTTTGATTTCTAGGAACTGCAGACTAGAATGCTAAGCTTTTCTATTAATACCAGGCCTCCAAATTTCACCTTTCTGCTGTTAGTTGTTCCTTCTCCTTGAAGCTTTTCTTCTCAGTATTATGTTCAGATGTTTTGCTCAGTCTGCAGAATGGTTTTCAGAGAAAGCAGAGAGCACTACTCTGTTTGATTCATGCTAGAAGAGAGGTTCCAGACTTCGCTTTCTTGTGTAGTCTTGGAAGTGCTATTTTCATCTAAACACAACACAATCCAGGCAGTTGGAGCCTCCAAAATTAGCTTGGCCAAGGCCAAAATGCATATATGGACTCTTGGCATTATGTTGCATCAAGCAAATAATGTTTACGCTTCTGGGGTGTATTTGGGGCTTTTAGTTTCAGAGGCTCTCTACCTAAAAATTTGGTTCTTTCTTCATTGCAGCACAATCTTGCCTAAAAGTATTTAAGCTGCTGTTAGAAGAGGCAGAAGCACTTGGCTACTAGTTTAAGCCACTGTATACAGCGGCTTCATGAAGGCAGAAGTACTGGGGGAAAAGCTGAGACCCTGGAGATATGATCCTGCATGGGTTGCTGCCACCTGCAGTGTCTTAGTGGTCAACCAGTGCAAGGATAGTGGAGACAAGGGGGACAGGAGAGAGGAGGGGAAGAGACAGCATGGAGGAGAAGGAGCTCCAAGAAGCTGGGTGTATCCAAAGGAAGAAATCCGGAGATGAAGCAATGCCAGATATTTTGAAATCTGCCTCTCCCCCAAATGCAAGCTTACCAAAATAGGAGTGAAAGTATTTTAATGTTTCTGGTCGGGTAAAAGGATAATTACTTCTAGTTCCTGTTTTTATTGTTACAGCTGAGAAATTAAAAGTGACCCTTTCCCCCCCTTTTCTCCTTTCTTCTGTCTTCCCTCCCTCCTCCTAAATGTTTTAGTCATCCTTTCCAGGGCCAGTACTCTGTTTCGGATGTGAAATTAAGATTATCACAGTAAGTATTGTATATGAATGTACTTTTAAATGTTTTGTTCAATCTGTAAGTTTTCATTTCATTTGAGCTTTGTACTCTGAGAGGTGATTATTACCATTTAAATGTATTGTGATTCAGTCCAGTCCTCAATATTGTGTAACTATCCAGGACTTTTAAAGATAGTGACTAGATCAGTGCTAAATAGTTGCTACGTATAGCCAGGCTGTGCATTTGACCATGATTAATTGATATGATCAGCACCACATGCTTAGAAATTGTAAGTCAGTTGGATAATGCCATCATTTTCCTCTTGTTTAGTTCTGTTCAGAATAGCGAACGAGGTAAGAAGATTGGAAATGCCATGGTTACTACCAGTCGAAATGTTGTACAGACAGGAAGAGCTGTAGGTAAGAAACCAACTGACAATTTCATGCTACAAGCACATACAGAGTAACAGCTGAATTTCCATGGTCCTGTGCTTATCTCTGCTAAGAAAACACCAACATAGCTACCTCTGGTGACTAAAGGTTTAACTAGAAGGTAACTGAGCCATTCCATGTCGAACAGAACTGTAATGGAGCCTCTGCTAGTGCAATCAGCTGCAACCATCTCCCGACTCATTCTCTTTCTCCTCCTTGTCCATAGAGTCAACCAAGGATGTTGTATTACACCTATCTGGGCCCAAGGTGCCAGTTTTTAAAGCTGTGGCCTCTTCCCTATAGCTTCTAATAGACCTGTTTTCCCCCATTTACCCTGTTCCATTGTCCAGGCTAATTGATGGGGGTTATAATCCAAGGCATTGGATGACTCCAGATTTGACAAAGCTATTGTAACTTACTTTCTACTTACTTTCTGAGTAGTCTTGATGATTTCTGCTCAACTACAGAATCTCCATCCCCAAAAGGATTGCATAGTTTGAGGCATTAGAAGCAGTAGTTACTGCTTGAGAAAACAGTGTTTTATTACATATATTCTGTTTTAGACAGGAAATGAACCAACTTGTATCCAAAAGAGTGTAACACAGATAGCCAGATTAAATGTTGTCTCAGACCTCTTGCCTGTTAAAGAGAATTAAAAGCACAGGAATGTTCTCTTGTACTGCAATCATATATATACTTTCCTGGAAGGAAGTCCCACAGAAATTGCTGGAAATTACTTCTGAGCAACATATATAGGATCATCCTGTCGATATCTCTTCTCTAACTTGTTTTTGCCCAATGTTCCTTCCTCCTTCCATCCCCATCCTCCAATCCTACACCTTAAAATACAGGCCAGTCGGTTGGAGGAGCCTTTACAAGCGCAAAGTCAGCCATGTCCTCTTGGCTTTCCACTTTCACCCAGTCAACACAAGGCCTTGGAGAGTAATTGTTCTGCAGTGGACCAAACCCCAGCCTTTTTTTTTTGCTTGAGAAAGACATCGAGAAGTTTGCCAGAACCATGCACAGGAATTCAACCGGTGTGAGGATGAAGAATGGCCTTTTCAAGCTCTATTGCAGGATGTCATTTACAATCTGCATTAATGCCTCTTTGTGTTTTAAATCTGAGCCTTGTTGGACAAGCTTTATTTTCCAGTGTATGCTGTTTTTGAATAGTAGTGATGATTTATGTACATTTTGCTGTATTTTAAGTCAAATTATCTAGATTTTTTAAAACTGAGAAACATAATTCAGCTTGGATGAACTGGCTTATGAAGTGAACATTTCAAGAACTTCATGTTCAGGTACACACACTGTTTCCAACTCTATGTGCAGAAGTGAGTTCCTTTCATTTTATTGGAACATATTGCCATAAATTTGTGCAGAGGTTTGCAGCCCAATACTACAACTTTAAGTTGTTGTGGGTGAAATTAAATGAAAAAAATGGGCCCAAGTTTATGCTTAAAAATTCTTAATGAAAACAATTATATCTTGCTGCTAGCATTTTTCATTTTTAAAGAAGTTACATTACATATTCAAAGGTTATTCCAATGTTAGAGCAGTTTAAAGACTAAAATACAGAGTTCCATCATAATTTCCTCAGGTAACTTTGTGTAGAACAGTTGTCCGGGAAGTTCCTTAGAAAAGGATCAGCTCCTTACTTGGTCATTACATATTTCCCTGTTTGTGGTGCATATGTGAGCTTAATTTTTCTTTCCGCTTTGTTAATTAGGGATACAGTTTGATTTCATGTTCTCCTTTGCTTGTACTATATTCCCACAATAGATATTAGGAACGTTCACCAATGAATACATGTAACCAAATACCTACCTCTCTGCTAGTTAGGCTCCAAATGCAGAAATTGGCAGTTCAACTTTATTTTTTCACTTCTTGCTGCTATGAAATTTTCTAGTTCAATATGTGAGTTTGCAGAGCTTTGGGAAAAAATTGTAAGTATATGTAAACATAACTCAGTTTACTACCATTGGTGTATTTGTGAATTGCAGTGTCTGCAACTGATGCCTTCTGTCCCAGAGGCATCTATGAGATTGCTGGGCTGGGTCACATGCACTGCTTCATAATGGCCAGTTTGAAATAACCCCTCCTCTACTATCCTTACCGATTTTCCTTTTCCAGTCCGAAATGATCTAAGTGTAGGAGGGATATACAGGTTGTGTTGCCTGTAGCTAGACCAGTTACTAGGTCTTTTTCCAGAAGCGACAGATTACTGTTAACATTTTGTTTTTAAAACAGTTGGCACAGCTTAATCCAACCAGAAGTGCTTATATTCTGTCAAAGTCTCAAAGGCCTAGGTTTCAGAGAAGCCTTATTATTGCTACTTCACACAATATTCCTATACAAGACAGAAAAAAGCATGTACAGCACTGTGTAGGGGTATGCGATATCTACTTTACTCTGATTATACAAAATGAAAATTACTGGCTGTGGCACACTAGAGGAACTGATTACAATCTCCACGTAGGACATACACATTTTTATGCACATGACACAGAATATTTTTCTGAAATATACACACTGCTGAATGTATGGTGAAGTGAAGGATACTTTGCTGTACACCTGTTAGAAAGTGATCTGTTTACAAGAAGTTAACTACTGTTTCCAATCATATTCTAAGACACTACATAGCCCACATCTTGTATCCTTGCAGTGCTTTTCCTAAGTTAATAGTGCGTTATTCTTGAACCCCTAGATTATGGTTCAGTTTTCAAACTCTAGATGGTGGCTGCTGCCAAACAATCATGAGGTCATGCCTTGGAACTGCAGCCCTTTCATTGAAATGACAGAGTTGTGCCATGCTGTGGAAGTCATTGTAATGGTGACAAGTTGAATGGAGCTTGCAAATGTCCTCTTCAGAACTTCTGCCTAAGTAGAACAATGCCCAGCTGTTCATCCTCCCTTAAGTAGAGCAGTTTTAAAAGGATACCTTGATATGCACCTTCTGTGGATTAATCTACAAGTTCTGTGATGTAAAAGTGGCAGAATTATAGTAGTACCATGGGGCAATGATTGTAACTGACAAAATGTCAGCAAAGCAGTTTATAGTAGCTATTACCTTGGAGTCGGAATTTCATGCCTAATTTAAATATTATTATAATCTTCAGAAAAAAATCTGGCAGTATTCATTAATGAAGTTAATACAAGTATTTCAAGGCCAAATTTATTTTTTCAGACTCATCAGCTAATCCACTATATACAAAGCAAGCTGTCATAGACAGTGCAATAGTGTCCATGATACCCCAAAAGAATTTTCTAAAATAGTTGCTACTCCAAGACTAATTTGTTTTAGAGCTATATAAAGGAGGACCATTCACATTTAATATGAACAGTATTTCTTTGTGTTCTAGCCATTAATAACTTCCCTTTTGGAGTTTGGGCCATGGGCACAAACATTTGAGGTTTTTTTTTCTGTAAATACATGTTAAAAGTAGATGCTCTGCTTGAAGCACTTACAATGAAGAAAGCACTAGTTAATGTACTACATGATACTGTGGTGTTGGCATTTGTTGATGTATGAACAGGACACATGCAGCATGAAATGCTACCTTTAAAATTCCAGTCTTGATTAATTTTTGTATTTTGCTGCTTTCATGATTGTAGGGTTATTTCTAAAAACTAACAGACTTTTAGAGTTATACAAGAAGGGTTGATCTGTAAGCATGGAGACACTGCATACAGGTTGTGGAATACAAGAAGAAGCTGCTTGAGGCTCAAATGTAAACTCACACATTCCTTTATATACCACTGTGTGTTTGTGTGCATGCACATCTGAGTTTGTATAAAAGAGAGAACTCAAAGACTTGATTAAGAATGTGCATTGAAAATGACATGTGTCCTGTTCCACAGATAATTGTGGGGAGGGGGGATATGAAAATAAAAGTGCGCCCTCTCAGCAAAGTCAGCAGAACCATGAACACTCCCCACCCCAATATCTGAATGAGCTACATGCCTTTGGTCATGCTGTATGGGCAAGTAAATGTTCAGGATGCAACATACTGAAGGTTGGGCCAACATATATTATGTAATGGTTTGTCATTATTGCAACAATATTATATGACATTCATCCTACATGCAAGTGTTTAGGATCATGTTGCTAGTATGGTATTTCAATTTGGAAATACTTGGAAATGTGCACTAAATAAACTAGAAATACCTCTACCCCTCTTACAAAATTTAAGGAGACATCACCAGACTAACAAGGCTCATTTTCTTTTGTGTAATTGGAATTAGCTGCCCAATCATGGATTATTTTAAGTGAAATGCATTATACTAGAATACTTCCATCAGATCTTTGCTGCTACCAGGTTATTGGGGAAGGACAATTGATAAATTTGTGTATTTCATCTATTGTCAATGTGCAAAGACTTAGTTACTGTGTTGAAAAGACTATTGCTGCTTCTGTATATTTTGTTGTAAAGAAATTTTTTAAAGTTCTTGTTTAGCTTGAATGTATCTTGATGGACATAAGCCTTTATTGGAAGAGATACAATTTCTATCTGAGTAAGGCGTATCAATTTATTCATTGCTTTAGGATTATTCTGCAGTATAAAGAAATCAAGACTGGACCTCAAACTATCAAAAATTGGCAGGCTGCTAGCCGGAAGACACTTTGCCCTAGTGTTGCTTGATAACTGGCTGATGTGCCTTTAGAATTCCAGTCCTGCCACATCTGGAGCAACAAGAATGGAGGGCTTGCTGCAATTGCCAAACGTTCTAGTATGTTTTAAACCCAATTCATGTTTAAGAGCAAGGCAAGTAAGTTGCTGCCACTTTGCATAATTTCCTCCTAATCAAAGGAGCTAGTGTGACCTGTGAACCCAGACATTATGGGTTATCTGTGAGTTAAACAACCCAACATTAGCCTGTAATTATATCTTAGTTCACTTTGGGTTGGTTAACCCACAAATAACCTATAGCGCTCACATCTGCAGTTTGCTTGACACCCTCCAATCAAAAGTTACTTATGCGAAGGGGCAGCACCTCATACATAGCACAGAACCCTGCAAACTGAGTTCATTAACCCATAATTTGCTGCAATTCCATGGAAATGGACTCATTGTTTCATAAGGTTGTGAACCTGTGGTCACATATGCAGGGCAAGATTCTTTAACACAAAAATGAAGGCCTCATAATGGCATGTTAAAGCATATTAATCGGGCATACTCAAAGAGTCAGCTACACTAAAGATGTATACATGCTGTTAATTATAATAAGCAGGTGGAGAGATTTACCCTTTTGCAAAAAATTGGCAGAAAAATCTTCCCTGTAAGGATGTATTTAACCATGCCAGTGTACTTCCTTTTTGTTTTTTTTAAAAAGATGGTACAAACTCAAAATTCAATTGTCCAGTATTTCCCACCAATTTTCAGATCCTTGCTGAAATCATTTTTCAAATCACAGGACGCAGGATTTTGTCAGAATTTTGCCACCCTGTTTCCTTAAACGCCTGCTTCCACTGAAATGGAGGCTCAGAATGCAGCAGCTGAGACCCTTGCCCAAAGTCCCTTTTCCTCTACACACTAGCTTCACTTTCAGTACAATCCACTGAGGTCCCTGGAAAATTTAAAATGGTCATCTGGGAGTCTTTTTATTGCAAACTGTAGCGCCCACCTCTTTATCTGCTTTCTTATTGTGTGACAACCTGGGGAAACATGTTCTATCTTCCGATCCAACTTTTGGTCAGAAGTCTGACCAGTTCCTAAGAACAGTAAACCTTAATTTAGACCATGAATTGACCTTTCAGATAACTTCTCCATCCATGAGTCTTGTGTATGGAGTGGTACAGTCCCTATATTTAGCTTTTTTCTGAGAGAGAATCCCATACTGAAATTCATACAGTACTTACAAATATCAATTCTCACATACATAACCAATGTACAGGTTTTGTATTCTTGTATGACCAACAAACCCACTTCTTGACTAACAGAACTTCTGCATGTTAGTGGAACAAGGCTAATAAGATTTGCCTGGCTTGCTAAGGAAAAATTCTTTTACTTTCAGATCTCAGTTCATGCATAAAGTTAACCATTTACTCAGAAAGATTATACATTAAGTTGGAGATGAGTTCTGCACTGGTAGATGACAACTAGTAAAGGAACTCCATGGGCCGTACTGGGAAGGATGATGGGAATGAGAACTAAGCAGAACAGTCAAATCTAAACATGTCCCCGTGAGATCTTAATTGGGCTGGTTTCCGGCAATTTGAAAAGAAATTCTACATTGGCCTTTTACGGTGTAGAAATCTCCCATGGTTCTGTTCTTTTAAACCTTCATTCAAAATAATTTTAGTCATGATTTGTAAATATTGCATTGCATTCAGGATCTGTCTTCTATAAGAAAGTCCCATCATCCAGCAATTTCAGTTGGCTGGAGGCCACTGTGGGAAAGAAGGGGCATAGAAGCCTACTTCAGTGCAGCTTAAATTTAGATTTGACCAAATGACTATTACTATGTTCTTATTTTGTCTGTAGAATATTAAACATTTATATACTAACTAAAGGTTAACCCCTTATTGGTAGCCTGCAAAATGCCTGATGCAGGCTATATTACAGACCATGTTCTATTGTTAGGTTTTAACCACATATATCCAAAGTTTTGTTTCTTGTAGTTTTTAATGCTGCTTAAGCAATTCTGTTTGTACTGACCAAAATTGAGAAAATGATTTTGTTCTGCTTTGTAATAGTAAATTAAGCACACTATGATCATAGAGAAGAATCTTCATAAACATACAAGCTGAGTGTATGTGGATTGTCAACATGATTACAAATTTATGAACACACTTTATTCTAAATATCCACTTGCTCTGTTATGTTCAAGACAGTTACAACTTCTGTAATGAGATAACCACACCAGTTTTGTTAGAGGAAGTGGTATATTCATCAAGAAAAATGGATTATAAATTAAGTTTGTACAGTTGAACTGCACGTGAAAAAATTATTAGACTAGTAGACATTCTAGGGACCATCAGAACTCACTCAACTTCACTTTTGAGGGCTGAGCAAGATCTGTCCTTAGAGGGATCCAATCATAAATGCCATCCCCACAACAGGAACCTCCATTTCTAGTTCTACTCCAATGTTTCTGGGTAGGAGAAAAGGGTATTAGACATGCCAGAACAGCCAACTCTAGAGAAGCTAGAATAGACATGCTAGAACAGACAACTCATTATATGCTTTTTGGCACCAGGTCAAGACCTTTTTATTTGACCAATATATAGTGATTTTAATTGTGTTAAATTTATGTAAGTTTTTAAATGGATTAGTTTTATGCTCAGTGTGGAACAGTTAACTTATTTTATTTAGGATTGAAATACTGTTATAAGCCATCCAGAGACAACAGTAATGGATGGCCTACAAATTTTCTAAATAAATAAAATACATAAAAAACTCTTGAGAAGCTGGAATAGTCCTCCCATTTGTTTCTTCTACAAATTCCATCCAA
The DNA here is from genome assembly GCF_004798865.1 of Varanus komodoensis. Classification (NCBI taxonomy): domain Eukaryota; kingdom Metazoa; phylum Chordata; class Lepidosauria; order Squamata; family Varanidae; genus Varanus; species Varanus komodoensis. Next base: position 16,163,186 of record NW_025335269.1, on the reverse strand, counting down.
TTGAAACAAAAAACCAGCCTAGGGAGAGGGAAAACGCAAGTTCAATGCTAGGGTTGCAACAATCCTCCCAGGAATCCAGCCCTATTCTATTTGTCAGACTTCTTGTGCTTGGCCTTTGCTTAGGAAGTGAACTGAGCCTAGATTGCCTTTGTTTTAAATACTGCACTTAAGTTTACCTATGATTAAAAAGGGATGTGTGCAAGTAAGTTTGGATTACTCTGACAAACAACATCTCTTTACTCTTCCTCTTCCTGTCTCTCATGCCTACAGGGGATTAAAATGTGCATACTTAACAACTGCTGTAGAGACCAAAAATGTTAACAAAAGGCACTTCAGCAAAACAGTATCTAGGGAGAGCTATTGAACATACTGTATGGAATCAAGGTTTAGTCCTAGTAAGGCATGCTCAACTTTTATCAGTTTCCTGTGACCACGGATTGTCACTGCTGCCATTCCTCTCCTCCCAAACATTCTTCAGTTTCTACTTTGTGTTTCTCAGTTTTAGACATTGAAAGGCTGATGAAGTGGGCTCTACCTCAGGATTGCTTGTGCCACAAATGTTGCATCTGTTAAGACAGCACAAGACACTATTGCATTTGCTACTATAAATTAATATTAACATCTCATTTGAAGGTTTCAGAAATACATTTTCTAACTTCAGTAAGATTTGCCAAATCAGGTACATTCAGTTGTTCAAAGAAAGAGCAGCAAGAGGAAACACAAGTTGTTACTTCCCATTCTGTCCTAAATATAGCTTTAGGAAGCTGGAGGCTCCCAATTTGGAGAGATACTTTTTGAAAAATAGAGATCTCTCCATAGGGAAATACTAAGCTGTTTCACCCAATGCTGAAAAGAACAGGGAAGAAGCAGTATGAAGCACTTGGACTTTTTGTTGTCTCTGCTATTCTGAATGGGTGAAGCCAATTAAGTAATTATTCTGAAAGATCAGTGTGCACTTAAGTGGATAGATAGATCATAACGCTATTGACTTCAAGATAACAGCATTGGATTAATTCATACATCATGGCATGCTTACTGTCAGTGAGCACATATGTTGATGCATCCTGTTCAATCACTCTATCTTGGTTATTCCTATCAGCAGAAGCGGTAAGCTTGCCAGGCAACCTGTGTTTGGTGTGACAAATTGGCTTGTTGTCCTGATAAGTCAGAGCCATATACCAGTACACTTGCTCATTCACGATAATACAAACATCTCAACAGCCTTAGCTTACAATGACATATCATCTGTCTTGCAAAAAAATAAGAGTATACAAATTTTGATTCACTTTTTTTAATAAATTAATACCATTCAAAATACAGTGCCAGAACATGATGCAGCTGAACATGCTAGTATGATCCATCATGAAGCACCTGTGCTCATGTAAGATTGGTGGCGCCCCTCTACTGCTAGTGGTTCCTGGGATTAATGCCAGAGCAGCACTAGTCAACTGCTCTCCTGCACAGAGTATTCCTGAATGAAGTTTGTTCCCCCCGTCAAAAAAAAAAAAAAAAAAAAAAAGACAGCTAAGGGATATCTATACACAGTCACACTACAGTAATGCTTGTTATTAAATTAACAAAAATAAAGACCTGGTTAATCCACACTATGTTTACATTGGGGCATGGGGAACATAAGCAGCAGGAAGTAATATGCATGAGCCAATGTTTCTGAAACACAGAATGTGGAGCAATTTACTGATCAAAAGCTCCACACAGACCCGCACTAGGAAGGGCTGGCAATTCATATTGCAAACCCAGCAACCTAAGTTCACACCCGGTAAACTACCAGCTGCTCGGAAGACCTGTATTCTAAATAGACAGGTATAAGTTAGTGAAAATACATGCACCTAATAATAATAATATTAATACAGCTTGACTGAGCCTGCAGTCATTTTGCCCTGCATGTCACCGTAAAATGGAAGATCTACCCTTCCTACCACAGGTAGATCCATGGGATTTGATTCTTCTTTTACATGGCATTATTATACCAACACGGCTGTTGTGTATTAAGTGTAGCACATTTCATTAGGCTACACAATCTACATAACTAGCACATACAGAGATCTCCAGAACTCACTCAAATATAACTGGAAGATACTTCGAGCAATTACATACCATCCTAGAAATAGAAGCTGCTTTTGTGAAATTTTCCTGAACTAAAAGTCTTCACAGGACTAAAATTTAGACAATAAGCAGATGCTTTAAGCTTGCAATATACATATATATCCCATCAACTATCAGAGGGATTTTTTCAGATTATGGAAGCATATCTGCTCATACATTTCACCAATTTACAGTCAAATGGCGACAAAATGTTATATAGGGCATACATACAAGTCAGTTTAATGTTTCAGTTTCTGCCCTATTCGCTCTCAAACAAAAACAAAAAAAAATCATGACAAGCTGTTACAAGCATGCAGTCTCTGAATTCTGGAAGCTATACAGGTGGTAGTGTAACCACCTCTCCATCCAGCTCAAATTCATCAGCCCCATCTGGTGGAAAGAGATATGGAGGAGGCTTCCATGGGGACTCTTCAAGGCAAGAGGGATACAGCTTTCCCACAGTGCATTGAAAGCCTTTCCCCAAATCCCAGAGCACCCGCTCAGATATATGCTGACGTAAGAACCACTGGTCAAGGTCCATATCATATTGATAGGTAGCATACTTGGCTCTCTCATTCATATGGGTTTCTCGCATGAAGACACACAGAGAGTTGGAGATCACAACAGCTCTGACACAGGGGTCAGAATACCGCTTGGCAGGAATATTGGCTGCCATTCGCCATTCATTTTTATTCACATCATAAACTTCCACTGTTACGGAAGACCCATTTACAGGGGTAGTAGGAAGTCTTATGGCAGGATTGGTGCCAACATGCAAACCTCCAATATAAAATATTTTATCCCCAAAAGCAGCAGCTGAAGCAAAACATCTACTGGTTTGTCTCATAGCCATTTCAACCCAAGCATCTGACCTGGGAAAGTAACAGTACATCAAGTTGTGTGCCATTACATAAATGCAGTTATGAACAGCAACTGCTGTACTCCATTGCCATGCACAGGGCAGTGGGCTTACCATGGTCCATTCATCTTTCTCAGTATCATACCTTTCCACAGTTCTTCTGTTGAGCTCTCCGCCTACACTATCTCCTCCAATTGCATAGATGTGGCCTTCACAGCAAACCAGGGATGGCTTTATACGGACAAACAGCATTGGACTCTTTGGAAACCAAGTGTTTTGCTGGGCATCAAACCAGTAAAAGCAATTCACAGTTCGGAAGGGAGCCTGAAATTTGCTAGTTTTACTGTGGTTGGTTTTTGTGTTTTTCAGTGGGATTTGCCCACCAGCTATATAAATATCGTTATCAGGAGTTACAAGTGTCCCCACCTTATGCAAATCAGCAGGAGGGCTGCAGAGCTTGTAAACTTTTTCAGCTTGTGGGCTGTAGCATACTGAAGAGTAACGACTACCGGGATTTTCAGCAGCAGCTTCAATGAAAATCATCATTTCCTCTTTAGTCATTCCAAGTCTTGGCTTAAAAAATTTCGGCATAGATTTATATAATCCTTGAACCACGACTGACTTATCATTTGGTGGTAAGCCTTGAAACCAAGCTCTTTGTGTAACTTCAGATAGGGCATCAATTCTTATTTGGCTAAGAACAGATGACAAATACTGTGATCGAGATTCTGTGTTGTACTCCAGCCATAACATAGCAGCTTCACGAACTGTCTCTTCCTTTTCCACATTTAAATTGTCACTGCTCAAAACATCTATCAACAGATCATGTGAGAGTTGCATGAAAGCCTCCTGGTGGTATACAGCTGTGAACTTGTGTTCTACCATCCTTTTAGCACTTTGTTTTAACTCATCACAGCTGAAGAGATCAGCAAAACTGAGCAGCCGCACACAGTTCTCTGCATTTATTTTTTTAATTAAGTATTCTCTACATCGTTGTAACACATCTTCTACCTGCAATGGAAAAGGCAATGCTATTAGAAGCTTACATTAAAGCCATACTTCTGGTTAGTAACCAAGGAAAAGCAGGAAAGGATCCAGCTCCTAGGTTTCTATACAAGCAATCTTTCAGCTTATTAAGCTTCTACTGGATAAGGCTAAAGGGATCAGTCACGGGATATGGACTTTCTTCATGTTCAAACATAATAACTATAACATACTAAGGAGCATTTGTAGCCTGGAAAGCATAAAAAGCACACAGAGAAAGCATCCCTATTTGTTTGCTACCACCAAAATTGCTTGAGTACTGACGGGCTGTCTTGCAATGGTTAATGTGTTCTGCATTATTTCTGTGTGAATAAAGAGAGACAGATCTATGAAGAGCCACAAGCATCAGAGTGTAAAGAACTCTGGCTAGTGATTTTGAGCAAAGTTTTGTGCCTGGGAGGGTAACAAATCAACCTTTGGGATTTTCTGTTTTTTTTACTGGAATAGTTTCTCTAATCCTAGTGACTATTTTCTATTCATGATTATCTTTAGTGAGATTCTCTATGGAGAATCATTGCATGTATCAATTTCACATCATAATCCTAGACGTATTTCCTTAAAATCCTTTCAAACCAACAGGATGTATCTCCCTCCCTCCCTCTATATATATATAACAATAGCACCCTTAATGAAAAACATGAACATGCTTCCATAGTAATTTTTATTCAAATTATCTCTATTCTGTTTTTACACAGCACAAGTTACTTTGAGAACCACTTGTTCTACTTACACATTTTAATTAAGAATGCTATTAAAGAGGTGATTTGAGAAAAACTTAGAAAATTCGGTATAGAATACTTACTTGTAAAAAGCAAGCTGTTTCATAAAGCTGTTCGACAGTTGTGTCATTTATTGCCAAATTACCCGTGTAAGCATAAGTTATTATTATTTGTAAAGTGGCTGCATCCACATTCCTCAGATGGACGTGTGTTTGTTTGCTCTCACTCAACCCACTCATAAACATAGCCCTGATAGAAAAACATGAAATACATTAACTGTGGCTATCTTCTAGCTTTAGTTTCTTCCAATTCTTTGGAGACCAAGGATGAATAAAAGTCAATAAATTACAAAGCTTTCAAAACTATACATTGATTCACAACAGCTACATTCCAACTTACACTCCTTCATAATCCCTTTGAAGTTGATCATACTTCACTCAAGTTTTGTTTGCAACTGGGACCACTGTGTTATCCTGCATACTATCAGGAGTCTCCATTTAATTTGCAGCTCAGCACTATGAACAACTCAAATTATTTTAACAAGTTTTTTAATTTATCCAGATGTAGTATATCTCTAGCAAGGTACTAACGTCTGTTACATTTAAATTATAAACATTTATTTATATACTTGAATTAATTTGTATTCATCTTAGCAGGAATTCTGATGGCTGAATTTCTATTCTGTGACAGTAAAAACCCAACTATTATTATATCCTTAGCTCAATGATGCTGGAACAGTCCTCCAGGAATGGTCAACACTCGAAAGGTTCGAGCTCAGCCTCTGCCAGACAAAGTTGGTTCACCCCTAGCTCATAGCCAGCCTAGCAGACTGAAAGCATGAAATGCAAGTAGATAAATAGGTACCACCTTGGTGGGAAGATAACGGTGCTCTGTGACATCATGCTGACCACAGGATCGTCTTTGAACAGAGCTGGCTCACAGCCTTAGAAAGGGAGTTGAGCACCACCCCCTATTAGCCACTATAAAATCTGCAGGGACGTCTTATTATCTAACTACCTAATATCTCTCATCAACATTGGTCACACTCTGCAAAATGCAATTAGTACCACTGGACTAAGTTTGTAGTAAACTACAAAAAGTATGCAAGCATTTCAGTACTTTATACAGACCTGTAGCACCCCAGTAATTTTAACCTCCTTTCTATGCAGTCACCATATAGTCATGTCTAGACACCAGAAGAGCTTCAGGATGAGCATTGTCTGTTTTATTCCTTGTTTCAGAGTACCTGACCTAAACTACTACAGTGTTTGCAAATGGTCCAAACAGGCATCTTATAGAAATGTTGTAAGTAAATAAATAAATAACAGCTGTGGCTCCATTGTTTTGTTCAGGGACTGGTGTCTAATTTTCAAATGAAGCTTCAGTTACTAACATTTTCTACTATTCATAGCACAATGGCAAGTCAAGCTGGATTATTAATACTGTGTCTTTATTTCATTAATACTCACTGAGACTACATTCACCAGCAAGCTTCAAATGTGTAAGGAAGAATGAAAGAAAAGCTATGGGAATATAAGCTTGTTTCAACACCCTCTGCAACATCACAGAAGATACTGAGCTATATCCACTGCAGCCACTTCATAATGGAACTTGGCAGACCATTACAATATTATCATGCTTAATTCTTCCAGAACAGTTTTTGTGCAGTTCATTTTATCTAGAGGTAAAGTGTTAAACTATCATCTCTCTTATGTACTGCATAGTCTTGGAACATGCAGCATGCTCTTCATTTTAAGTTTCTCTGGCGCATGCTTATATTCAGGCCCAGTGTGATCAAACAGGTCTCTTATATAAATTTTATACTTCCCCAGTGTCCTTTTCCCATGTTTGCTGATCCACTGGTATTCTGCCCCTGCCCCCAACTTAGGATCTATTTGCTGTAAACCCTACAGCAAGACGGAATATTGTCTTCATTTTGCTTGACAAATCTGAAAAAGCTGCAGAAATTATTTCTCCTAAATGGAGATGTTAAATATTGTTTCCATTAAGCAAATTTGATTCTATAACTCCTCTATTCCCAATAACATAGATGTCATTGTAATTTAATTTATATAATAAAACACTGTATAATACACTGTACTATAATATACAGTTGGCAGTAAAATGGGATCACTGGGAGCAAAACACTCTTACAATAAATGTTCTAGAGTCAGTGCAGCCCTTAAGTTGTGCACTCTAGTTTCATCCTTCTACATTAGTAATTTAAAATATATTTTAATTTTCCATTCACTTCAAATTACCTGTAGACATTGTCTCTAATCCATTACACTACACAACAAGATTTTGGACATATGAGATTAACACAACACACTTTCTTGGGGAAAATGTATTTTAAGCACATACCTGAAATAAGAACTACATGTAGCAAGAACCATCTTATGGCATGGGAATTCAGTGCCCTCAACAATTAAAACAATGTCAGTCAGTAACTGCTGTTCATAGAACAGTTTTAATTGCCCCAGTAAGGATACAGCATATTCCGTATTGATCTGCCTTTCTTCTTGGGTAGACATGGCTGCATTCCATTAATATTTCCAGGACCAAATTAGAGAAGCCACTTTGTTTCAGCAGGAAAGAGGTCAAGCAACCATTTCTTGAAAAATTCAGAAGAAACTACAGGGAATATTGTTTGAGGCCTTTGCAAACTTTACTAAGACATTTAGCAATGATGGATTGGACTGCTGAACCAAGAATACGTCAGAGCTTGACCTACTCCTAGGCCACAATACATTGACTTGGTCTCCATTTATTCTCCTGAAACTTTCAAGAGTGACAGCCAAGTTCCTGTTGAGGATTCCAGTGAAGCAGCACAGGAGCAAAAAAATGGAATCTGTGAGGTAGATTTTCTTGAACCATCTCTCATTCAATGGCTGCACTTGTGACTAGAAGAAAAAACAACAATGTCAGTCATTTTGTCTAAGCTAACCTTGCCATGAAATACGAATAAATACACTTTAAACAATTGTTTTATGAAGAAAATTTTCCAGTGCAGAAAAAATAAATCCAATGTTCTCTACCCCTTTGATGCATTCAGAATGCCCACAACTAGAAACAGAACACTGAATTAGCAGTGCAGAGTATCACAAGACCCATTCAAGATTATGACTGACCAGTCTTGTCCTGTGCTTGCACTGGGTAAGTCTTAGCTCATGCCAAAGACCTCACTGAAAAGCCAGGTCTTAACCTGGTGTCTAGAAGTGTTCTGTGTTATCAAGCCTCCCAAAAGAGAGGGCCACAATAGAGAAGGTCCTGCTCTTTATAGACAGTTATCTTACTTTACTTGGCAGAGGAACCCAAAGCAGAGTCTCAGATGTTGAACAAAATGCTCAGAAAGGAGCATAATGGAGAAGGCAGTAATAAAGGTACACAGCTTCTAACTTCTTAGCCTTTAAAAGGGAAGAACCAGCATCTGAAATCAAGTACTGATCTGATTTAGATGTTTAACCAGATGCAGGAATCTGTCCAGAAATCTGCATCTGCTGATATTTGAAGATACTTTACAGACCACCCCAAGCTGAAAGGAGCATGGATTAAAATTAAAATTTTCTTCCAAATCAATTTAGGGCTAGGTACTTCACCGAAGTGTGGAATATTCAAAACCAGATCATCCAGTTTGAAAGTTACTAATGCATGTGTGTCTGCCTAGCCCCAAGCCTAGCTTCTTCAGGATAAAGTACAGTCAGCAGTCCAGCCAAATCTGTTCAAAGGTGGCACCACTATCTGGGCATTGAAGAGCAATTTTGGATCACCTCAAGACTAAAAGCCTAAGTCTTAAGGGAGATATCATGCAAGACAGGTAGCATCTTCAATTTTGAATCTGGCAGTCTTCAACCAACAGTACTTCCATTTTATCAGGCTTAAATTTTTTGTTCACTATCATCAAGCCCTCACAGCTCCCAAGAAACAACTCAGAACTTCCACTGCCATCCTAGAAGCAGATTTAAACAAAAGAAAAAATGGTATCATTAACATACTGATGAAAACTCCATCAGTTTCTCTTGATAGTTATTACACTGTGAGCCGCCCCGAGGCTTTGTTGCGATAGAACAAGGGGCTGCATAGAAATGTTTTAAATAAATAAAATAAAATAAATAGTAATAGCCAGAAGCTCTGTGAAGATGCTGAAATGCATAAGAGAAAATGAGAAACCCTGAGACACCCTATTAAGTCAGTAGCCATTGGTAGATACCCTTCTCTTTCACAAACATGCTCAGTCACTAAGGTCATTGCTACATATTCCCCTGGTGGTATCACATGGCTGAACTGGACTCCCACAGGAGAACTTCATAAAGTGATTTCAGCAGGAGTCAAGTGCTCCTTCAACTCTGGGTGGGACAAATTTTTAGAAGGCCTTTCCCCACTTTGAAAAAATTCTAGTCAGCACTAAGCAGATGTCATCAAGATGGACAACACAACAGAATCTTAGACGAAATCCAGTGGACCATGCACTCCCAATCTCTTCCCTAGCCAAACTATTATGCACGTAAATTTTCTCTGCTGAGTAACTGGCTATGTTCTCCTTTACAATATATTCTTAAAGGGATTCTTAAGTTTTCTTTAAATGCTTAGCCATAATCTACCTGTGGCTTAAAAGGAATTGCTTCTTTGCAAAAAACATGAATTTTGGTTGGCCTTGATAGCCAAGCCAATTTCTGATTGCCAAGATTCTGATCCTCCACTTCAGTGCAATCCTATGAGTATTCAGTCAGAAGCAAGTCCCATTACATTTAATGAGGCTTGTCTTCAGTAAGCGTAGCTTTCTGCTACCTTTCCAAACCTTGTAGCTGAGGAGAAAATGGGGTGACTGAGGCAGCTACCTCAGAAAGAAAAGTTACTGCTAGTTGATACTGGGCAGCTGAGGCACCTTCCTTGCCCATTACAAAAACAGCCAGTCCTAGAACTAATTTGGATAGTGATTAATAGAAATACTCCCTCAACAGTCTGCTTCAAAAATGTTCAGTCCCTACCTTTCCCTCAGGAACCAGGACTTGTTTTCCAGTGAGCAGCTAAGGCACTCCAAACATCCCCACGGCCCTTCCCTGAAGCAGCCACTTAGAGCCAGTATCGTACAGTGATTCATATTAATCTGGAGACCTGGGAAATTCAGCTGCTAGTTCCCACTCAGCCATGAAACTCTCCGGGTAACTTTGGGCTAGTCACTTACTCTCAGCATATTCTGCCTCACAGAATTTGTTGTGAGAATAAAATGGAAGAGGACAATATAAGCAGTCTTGGGTTCCTCCAAGTGGAGAAAAAGGCAGGTTATAAATGCAATGTAATAATTTTCAATCATTCCCTGCTGGAACTGGCAAGAAAGGCTGGGTCTTGTTTCAGCAGTGGTCATCAGAAGTACAATGAACACTTCAGTAGGAGACCCCAGCCTTCTTCTCTAGCTCATGTCCAGTGAAACTATGAAGAAAATCCCTGCAGGTTTCTTGACTCCAAAATGAAGGGAAAACAAGGCTTATCATCCTTGCCTAATGTTGATGAGTCATTTCTCAATGACAAGGGCAACAAATGGAAACACAAACCACTACTTAGATTGTTGTCAGTAATGCTGATGAACATCTGTTTACTGTACTTCTAAAAATCAGCAATGTCATCAAAAGTTGCTTTGCAATCTAAAGATAATGAATTTTTTATGATTTACCTTCCATATCCCCTTCTGTCATCCTTATAACTCTGTCCAACATCATTGTTTTAATCATGATACTCAGAATGAAAGACCAAAGTCCATATGAAGCCTAACATTACTACTCCCAGGTCATGCATGACAGCCTCACCACTTATGCACCAGCTCCATGCCTCATCTTCCCACACTGAGCAGGAACTTCTAAAGAGGGATCTGAAATATATTCAGCCAAATGCAGTTAGAATCCTCCAAGCAACTGGCAATCCCAATAATGCAGGGTCCCAACTGTCAAAATATTTTTAAGCATCTTGATCTAAATTCACTAAGAAAACCACATCAGACCTTCCTACTCAATGCAAGAAGGTCAGAGGTGGAGATGGTTAAATTGTTGGGGTGAAGCTGACAGGTGCATTTTCTCCATGTTTATGTCCAGACACATTCTCCATGCAGCTTTTTCCATGCACAGAACCCTAGCTTTTCTTAAAAAGTTGGGTTCTGAGCCAAAGACAACACTTTCAACAAAGGAATCAGCTACTAAGGGCACAATCCAATGTCCCTGGCCTTAGATGCACATGAACTTCTGAATTCAGAGGTATGCATGCATCCAATCTCTGTTGCCATTGCATTCTCTGTTGCCACTATATGATAGGTGGTTTCAGCCATCTAAATTAAGTGCTAGGAGGGGAAAGAGCCAGCATTATGGTGTGATTGTACAATGTCTGGTTGTTCACTTGCAATACATTTAGTTATCAGGAAATGGAAACTGTCCTTATCCTCACAATGATCCTGTCAGGTAGGTGGACCCAAAGTCACCTGGTGAGCTTCATGGCCAATTGGCAACTTGAACCTGATTCTCCTGAGTTCCACTCCAGCACTTAACCCTAACTCTGTAAGACATTGACTCTCTTCTTAGGACCTGATGAATAAAACATTTCAAATCTTCTGTATGAATGATAAATAGGTGCACACACTTAGGAAACCATATATACTGAACAAGAAACCCTAAGCCAGGACATTTACACACAGTAGTTAAGATGTACAAAATAAAAAAGCCAATGCAAAATGTCATTACTATGTGACACACATGAACAGTTTTTATAAATTACTTAGAAATGGCAATGTGGTATGGAGGTGCTATATAAATCTAGGAAAGAAACAAATGATTACAAATGAACTGGTGCACAAGCAGGAAAAATGGGTAAGCTGAAATGTCTTCTGAAGCATCATCTTCCAGTAGATCTAGTCAGAATCGACCGAAGCCGCTGGTTCTAGCATTCTCCTCTTCCACCCCCAGCATACCCTTTACAGCTAGACTTTGAGGAAATGAAAACTCAGAGAGGAAGACAGTGCTCTTATTTCTGCACCAGCTGTGAGGAGGCTGGACTGTGGGCCCAGGTTTTAGAGTCCCAGATCTGAATAAACATTTATTATTGTGAGTCGCCCTGAGGCTTTGGCGAATGGGGTGGCATAGAAGCCTTCCAAATAAATAAATAAATAAATAAATAATCTTATGACCACCTTCCCAGGCGGCCATAGGAATACACCCTAACACACCAATTTTTATTGGAAGTTGTGTGGCCTAGCCAGTTACTTCCTCTTTACTCTTGTACATTTGAAAGTTATCACTAAACTTTCTACCCAAGTTTTCTTAACTAAGCATGTCTTTCAATCGCACAACCTTTTCTGTTACTGCCTGCTCAGTTCATTGAAGTCATTTTGAATTTTTAGTCTATGATTCCATCTCCTCCCAGATTTGTTTCAGTTACAAATCTCCTAAGTATACTGTCCATTCTATCCATACCTTAACAATGATGCTCAACTGTATCAAACCGAGTTTTGATCTCTAGAGAAATCCCAAGGAACACATTTCTAGCCATCACCAACACCAATTTCTTACCCATATGGCAGTTTCCATGCAATGTGCAACTTTCCCATATCAGCATATTTTTCAAATTTCTAAACAGTATGATTATGCAAGCCTGCACTGCAAATGCAGTCTTTCTGACCAAGTAAAAAGCAGTATCTGACAAACACACACAAAAGAATTCAAAAACATTACAAGTAACACACAACTATAACAGGCTATTCTTTTTGAAATTATTAAAATAAAAATATACATTTATTCATATTCCAAGTTAACCATTTTTAAAACAAATCCTTATTAGGACTGTTTGACCTGTTTACCTGAGTCTGTAGCATTAAGCAGGGCAATGATTTCTTTTAAAAGTGAGCCATACATCAGTTAAAGCTTAATCTCAATTCCACTGCCTGCACAGAAACACTGTTCCTGAATATAACAGCACTGCATGGAATATAACAGCATTTCACTGGGAACAACATTAACACCAAGGCAACCTTTAACACCACCTTCCCTAACTTTGTTCACAAAATGCTTAGGATAATAACACTGTGCCAAATGATCAACAGCACTTTACGTCTCCTGAAAAACTATACATCTTACTTTAATGCAGCAGCTTGATTTACATCTGCTTTATATAGAATAAGCAATCTGACCACTCTTCTGATTATGCAACCCTCCCCACACACACATCAAGTTCCCGTACTGGCCAGGAAATGAGAAGAAAGAAACCAGGATAACAGTCCAAGTAAGTCCTAGAGAGTGAGTGAATGAGAGTGTGCGTGTGTGTGTGCAGAGAGAGAGAGAGAGAGAGAGAGAGAGTCCAACTTTACAGCCACAGCCTTTTCAGGAGGAGAAGAATACTCATCTCTTCCTCATCCTTTGGGGCAAGCAATAGCATCGTTCACCCACTAGGAGGCTGCCGTGTCAAAAATCCTACCTGCTTTTCTCTTTGGAGGGCCGGGAATGTTCCTAACTGCAGCTCTGTAGGGTTCCCAGAGCGAATATCCAAATTAGTGTGGTACGTAGAAGCATCAGAATGCCGCGTCCCTAAGCAAAATTGCAGCTGCAATGCAGACACCCCAATTCCTCCAGCCCCCTCGCGTTTGATTTTGAGGAAGGCCGGGCAAGGCACATTTAGCAGCATTCACTCCTCCCTTCTTCTGCCTATGCCACGCATCCCGAAAAGCACCTCCACCCACCCATTCCAGAACAAAGCACCTTGTGGCTGTGCTTCTTCACCGCAGTATGACATCGGGGGCAGGCAAGGAGGCTGCACTGATATCAAGAGCGAAGCCCCACTAACATCAACACCCAACCTACGGCGCGGCGACCGGTGGAGCCACTACAGGAGGACTATGGATATTATGCTGGGCCCCGAAACGAGATACACGCACAGGCCCTCGCCTTCCTGTCCACTCACCCACCCAGCCCGGCAACAACCGGACTCACAGCAGAATCCAAGCGGCACCGGCCTCATCTTCCTACCTTTCCAATCCCGCCCGTTACACTCCGCAGAAGCCTGTGCCATACATCTCCGATCTTCTCCCCCCTCCTCAATCCAAGCCCAACCGGCTCCAGACCCAGCGATTTCCCCTCCTCCCCGCAGGGGCAGCTCCCAGGCCACAGCCCGGCTTGGGAAAGGACGAGCACGAATGAAACCTCGAGGCTTTCGGCCGTTTCCTCTCACAGAACTAGCAAAGGAGGTGGTGTTTCCTCTCCCCAGACCCCGGCACAAAGGCCTCGATAACAGAAAGGTGGGCTGAAGAGGCCAAAATAGGGCGACCAACCCCTCTTTCCCTCACCTCCGACCTGTGCTGCCGCTGCTTCTGCCCCCTCAGGATCCTCTCAAGCACGGAGAAGCGGGGGGGGGGGGACACGAAGGACACACGGCGGCTGCGCGCGCGCTCACCTCGCTTTTCGCCCGCCCCAACGTCCGTTAAGAACCACGAAGCGCGCGAGCGCACTCTGCTCGAGTTCTATCCCACCCCTGCGCAGGCTCGGAGCAAGGGAGCCAGATGTGGGCGGGAGAAGAGGAGGAGGAGGAGCAGCTGCAGCAACAGAAGGGGGGGGTGAAAGCTGTATTCTTACGTAGCAGTAGAATCACCTCCTCCCTCTGAACCCACCGCCTTAAGGCGCATGCGCCCCTTTCTTTTCTAGTTTACCCGGGAAGCGCCGACTTCCAGTTTCGCGCATGCGTGGCTGACGTTATGATGGCAATCTCATTGATTCTTTGGGCGCTTGAGAGAAAAAGGTTCTGAGACCATGCTTACTGAGCCTTCCCCCGACCCGCCCCTTGCTGGCCGAATGTTGCAACTACAAGCATCTTTTTATAAAATGCTGTTATCCACACAGCCGTGACAAAAGCTTAGAGTTTCTCACGCACTGAAAGGTGCCATAGGCAATTATTCTCTAGGGCCTAAACGTCCTCGGTCTAGGCCTTGAATTGGCGAGTAGCGAAACAGCAAAAATCAATATCGGAAATACTGGCAAGGGAATTTTTTTGTGAGCCCCACCAAGGTTGTTGTAATAAAAGTCACAGTGGAGGAGCACAAGTAGCCTTCTTTTGACCTTAGTGAGCATGATGATTGCACATCTGCAAGGGCTGGAAGGTGTTCTAGATAAGAGTTGCTAACAGACCATGATTTTACAGGCCCTAGTGCAATCCTGTGCATATTTACTCAGAAGTAAGTCCCACAGAAGTCAGTGTTGCTTACTTTCAGGTAAGTAGCTTCAGATTTTCAGCACAAGCTGCTTATAACATTCCAGTTTAGTTATTTTCATGGTGTCCCAGTTGATTTGTCATCATTCTTAATTTTTATTTTCTAGTTTTATGTATCGTCATATTGCCATTTCTAGACAATGTACAAGAACAATGCACGTGTCACATGGCAGTTATGGTACCACTGGGAACTAGAAGCCAATGCTGCTTTTTAAATTCTGTGTGCAAATGCCCTGACTTCATGTTTCCATTTAGTATGTCCTAAGTATGCAGGGCATGAATGATCTGTTTATAATTTGTGCTAAAGATGGGAAATTAAAATATTGTATTCATCAGCTCCTAGCTATTAAAGAAAAGTCTCAGTGTGGTGTAGTACTTTAAGTGCTGGACTGGAACTCAGGAGACTTGCTTTCACATCCCCACCTGGCCATGAAGCTCACCAGGTGACTTTAGCCATTCACTGACTCTTGGCATAACCTACCTGACAGTGTTGTTGTAAGGTTAAATGGAAAGGAAATTCTCAGTTTCCTGATAACTAAATACAGTATATTGCAAGTGAACAACTAGACTTCGTGCAGTGGGATTGTGCTGCCCCTTCTAGTGCTGGCTCCAGGATTTGCCCAGGTGCTGCAGCAAATCACAGTTTTTGTCGCAGTTCATACATCTGAAAGGAGGTTAGTTATGAGACAGAAACAGCAAAGTTGAAAAGGAGGGTGGCTGGAGGACTGGCTACAAGGCCCTTGCCTATGTTTGGGGCTAGCTGGTACTTTGCACTGTTATCTTTCAGGTTGCACTCTGTAATATGGGAAAAAAGATACTGAACTACCTTTCATGCCATTAGGAGTAGTGGGGAGCAGGCTGAATACCCTAAACCTTATCTAAATCCTAAATGTAATGTGGTATTATTACCATAGTAAAATATAAATACTATGAGATGTAATGTAATTATGGGGAACTAGTGTCTTATAATTGCTAGAGTGTTGGACTGAGAATATCCAGGGTCAAGCCTCTGTTCAGCCATGAAGCTTGCTTTGGGCCAGTCACTGACTCAGCCAAACCTACCTTACAGGGTTGTTGTGAGGATAAAATAGAAAGATGTATCCTTGGGTTCCTGGGAAGGAAGGCCAAAATATAAATGCAACAATTTAAAAATGGTTGTCAATGAACCTTCCTTCCTCTTTTTTCTTTTTTTCCCCCTTGCAACTATAACCCTACAGCCACCACACCTACCTAGTTCAGTTAGGGACTATCAGCAAATAAGTGATGAAGGTCTGAAATCTCTGCCAATTTTCCTTTTACCTTGCCAGCAGGACTACCTAAGTATGTTGCTAGGTAAGGGACTATACTGTATTCCGAAGAGCTGATAGGCCAACCAGAGCTCATGTAAAGGTAAACACACCTAAGTGTGCTAGGATAGAGGCAAGGGCAGCTTGACAATGACATCAGTGGATGGAGTGTTTGCAGCCTTGAAATGCAGTGGAAACTAGCCTTGCTCTGCCTCTACTATTCTGATAGTTTTTAACTTTAAAAGTGGAGGGAAAGCAGCTGTATGTGGTGGAAAGTGCACCTAAGTTCACTGAACCTAATCATCTTAACCACACTCCACTCTTTCTAGAATCAGGCTGTTAGCAGTAAGCCTCCTGATGTTTCATGGAAACAAGCTGAATTGGCTCCAGGTGTGCTGAGGAAGCGATTCTGCTTCTTAAGAAAGAGGAGAGGTTTTTCTCATCTGTTTTTGCTGGGCTGTTTTCAAAGGCATCAGCAGCAGCATAGCATGAATTTTTGGTTTGGGGTCAAGTCAAAGGAGGGTGGAAATGACTTAGCTTACTAGAGCTTGTGTTTAAGGATTTCAAAAAGGTTTGAGGTGGGGGGTGGATACCTGGTTGATGAAAGGTATATGAAAGAGAGAACTTCAGGCAAGAGACTTTTGCAGTTGGTTGAGGCTCGCCCCTGGTTGAAAGGGTTTGTTGTACTGTTTGATCATCTTTTGGTTCTAGAAGAGGTGTGTGGCCTTCTGTTCCCTTTGAGTTGCTATGGTTCTCTTTTATCTCCTTCAGCTTTTTATACCTGTATACAATTACCTTAACTAGTAAGTCTAATAATACTGAATTATACATCTTGGGATATATCATGATAGCTTGTTCAATGGAGAGGTGAGGTTGAGATTTTTTTAAAGCATTTCAATAGTAAGCATGCTGTACTGCAATAACATGGAAATCAGTCACAAGAATTTCTTTTTGCCTTGGACTAAGAAAGGTGAAGAGTACCTTGACTAGTGAACGGAGAGGTGGCGCTCACTGAAGTGTTTTTAGGCTGTTTTAGGAAATAATTGTACTACTGAAGAGCTAGTCAACAAACTAGCTCTGCTACATACCCTGTATATTTAGTGTTATTCCTGATGAATGCAGTGGGACAACTCAGAAAGTAGACATGAAGAGGTTTGGGCTATAAGAGCTCATTCTTTGAATTAAAAAAAATCCATAGGTTATGCTATATGGTTGCTCTATCATATGGTGGGAAAATAGTGGTATCTCTGATATTTGAGATTTCCTACAAAAATGTGTAGTGTAACTTGACTAGGAAGGCTGGAATGGGGTATGTGACTAGTAGGCCATGGGAAAGAGCATTTGCTTCTGTGTTTCTAGGGCTTTGTGAATAAGAGCATCTGGAAGAAGATCCACAGTGTGTGTAGAAATTTACAAATTTAGTTATTGGGAACTTACCCCAAATAAATACCATGTGATCTGGCCTTCTCTGAATGTTGTAGAGATCAGCCTGGCCAAATTTGTTCTTGACCCAAGTGCAGAGATGGACAAATTCTGGAAGGGTGTGTCTATCTTTTAAGCCTTGAGAAAAGTCTCAAGGTTACAAAGAGGTGGGGAAGGGAAACACTGAAGCTATAACAACCTCTAAAAGCTTTCCAGTGACCAAATAGAAGTAGGCCTCCTCTATCATTTTTCTTATATCAGGGGTGGGTAGAAGGCCGTTCTTCTGTCTGCTCCTGATATTCTTGAGCTTTGGCTGTGCTGGGGAAAGCTTATGGTAGCTGATGTCCAAAGTATCTGGATATCTAACTTCTGCCAACCCTGATCTATATGAATACATGCCTTCATGGGGATTCTGTGGTCTGCCTTATTTTTAGACAATTCAGGCAGTCAATAGCTTGGTGAAGGTATGTGTCCTCTTAAACTAGTGCCTGATACCTGTGGCTTATTTGTTTCTAGCCTAGAAAATGAATGCTTCCCCAGCTTCGGAAAGTGGACCCTATCCCACAAACCACAGACCCTTTTTTTACGCACACCCAACAGCACAGCAACCATTCCATAATCCATGGATCCTTGGCCCTATGTACAATCCATATGGTATCCCTACAGGAGGTAAGACAAAATACAGATAAGCTGAGGGAAATGTATGAAATGAGCTGCTGATGTGTTCTCTAGCATTGGTCTTGCTGTTCAATTTCAGGATGGGATTTCATGTGCAATGTTAGTATTTTCTAACTGGTTATGAGTGCTTTGATTTCAGCACTTGTATAATGGCATTGCCAGATTAAAAGCATTTCCCTCCTAGAATGGATCTTTTTACTTAATAAATATACGGTAGCTGAATGTAAATTGCTGATGCTTTCCATGGCATGGTGATAGTAGCACGAAGTGCTTCATCTGCAGAACTTCCATGTTCTGTATTATCAAGAGGAAATGACCTATTAACCTACCTTTTAAAATGTGCGCTCACTGAACTTAAACGGATCTTATTTGAAGAATGCATAATTATGTCATCTTCAGTGTGATTAGTGGACAACTAGCTTTGCATGGTTATCAGGGAGAGAGCCACTATTAGCAACGCTAGGCTTCCTCTCAGCTAACATGCTTCCTGTGTGATAGAAATCCATAAATCCTCTCTAAACTTCAAAATGGTTGAGTCTCATTCCAAATGTGTCATTGCACTGAGCTTTTGAATATGGCCCTCCATTTTTTTCACATGGTAAAGTCAGGAGCGCCTATAGCAGAGGGAGGCAGTAACGCTGGGCAGCAGGCATCGAAGAGTATCCATGTATGTGAAGCTCTTGTTTCTTTTAGGGGGATGGGGGTGAGGGGAAGATTCTATTTAGTTTTTCCACCACAGGTGTGAAAGTGAGTTAGGCAGGCCTGCACTTAGTATACCCCAACCCTAGCTCTGTAGCTGGTGGAAAAGATGAATCTGTTTTTACTTGTTCATTTCTTACTTGGACCCCATAGTCTCACCATTGTTCTAGCACAGGATCTTCTTGATGCTTGAAGAGCAACTTGAGTTCTAGTGGGTTTTATTTCACAGGGGTATATATACAAATCAATGTGGGGTTTCCTTACTTTGGTTATTGAGCTTTTCTATGCACAGTGTGTAACCCTGATCCCAGTCCCACCCTTTCTTTGTGGCCAAGTACTCAGTGAAGAGATACTGTAAGTGCTGTACTCCGGATTGTCTTACAGTTTCTCCTACTGTGTTTTCTGTATACAGCTGGGATTGAAGTTCCAATACTTTGGTTCTTGAGGGAATGCCAAATGCTATGTCAACAGTAGATGCAAACATCTAACATCCTTAGGGGTGTTATGGAAAGCGTAGACAATTTGTGGCCCTTTAGATGCTTTTGCTTATAGCTTCAATGATCTCTCCCTATTGGTAATGTTGGCTAAGGCTGATGGAGTTGTAGACCAAAGCATCAGATGTGCCAGGAATTGTCTATCCTAGCATTAAAAAATGCCCCAGATTAGCTGTTTTTCTCTGATCAAGAGTAGATGACATATAACTACTTAAGGATCTGAGAAGCTATGGGCTTCTCCGCTATGAACTAATGTATGTTAGAAATTTGTTCTCGTAATATTCTGTTGCAGGAGAAATGTCTATTTCTGTTCTTCTTAGGTTTAAGAAGTGGCAATCCATATTTCCCCTTTTATTCACTTCCTCTCCACGAATACCCTGGATATCTTGTTCAACAGCATCCTATGCATATGAGAGTTAACAGAAGACCTTATTTTAATGGTCATCCATCCTCACCCATGTTTTATCAAGCCACACGGTTCAGGCACTATAGCCCCAGCAAGCGAACAGAGACCAAAGAAACGCAGACTGACCCTAGACAGCCTGAAAGTAAACCAAAAAAATATCAGGATCATGGTTTAGAAACGAAAGGCTGTGTTGCTGGAAATATGGGCTGCGTCCCATCTGGCACTTGTAAAGGAACTGAAAGCTCTTTGGAAAAGCCAGAGAGGGGTGTATCTTCTGCTGTTTCAGAGAGGGACTTTGCCAAGAATGCTTCTAGTGCTGTACAGTTCCGCAGCCTCCCCCCATCTGGCTATGCCTTTGAGAAAGAAGAAGTAAGAATAGAGTATGCTAATGGGGGTACACCTGCCATTCAGCTCTGGAAGTCCTTCAAAGAAACAATCCCTCTATACGATGTGTCAAAAAAGACAGTCCCAGAGAACCTAATGCAGAGAGATATGTTTGCTTTGAGCTCCTGTGAAGGAGTTGTATATGGGCCTGGTGAACAAGGAGAGCTGGTGCCAAGTATTCCTTATTCAGAAGAGCAAGAAGCTCTTGAGGACATGCAGGAGAAGGAGCCTCAAAGTAAAGCAAAGCTGGATTCAGAGAAACAGGGAGGGCCAAGCTACAGAGCAAAGTCTCCTCTAGACGAAGCCAGATCAGTGCACCTGGCTGAACAAACTAGACCTGACCAGCCAGGGGCAAAGCAAAATGCCCTGTTATCCAAAAGACCTTTTGGCTCAAAGAGGTCCAGTGGTTCAAAAGCTCCTCAAGATGTGTCCAACCTTGTTCGGCAAAGGGAATTATTTCCATCTGGCATGGAGATAATGAATGATTCATATTTCTCCCAGACATTGAATGAAAACCTTGATATGACCACTGAAAATTGGACAGCTTCAGAAAAAAGCCTGTGGTGTGATGAGTCTGAGAAATACATACCTTCTGATAGCTGGCTGGCTTGTTTGGATAACGTTGATACTAACTTCAACTACAATGTTTATCTGTCTCAAAGAAAGCGTCCAAGTGTACTAAGTCTTACCTCTGATGAGGAGCCTTCATCCACAGAAGATGTCTCAACTGATGATACACCAGTGTCTTATTTAGCCCCTGACTATGTGCTTCCAAAGGGTGTGTGTACCTTAAAGAAAAGCAATGAAGCAATGAGCAGAGAGAAAATAAAAAGTGGAGGTTCCCTCAATGAAGATGAAGTGGTGGGGAGTGAGCAGGATAAAACTGGCTACATCCGGAATTTAAAGAGCCACTCAAGAGTAAAGGTTAAAGAGGTTTTCACTCGAAGTAGAAAACGGGGCATTCTCCCTAGGTCTTCCAGTAGCAAGCAGCTTTACTCTCTCAAGAAAAAAGCAACAAAGAGTTTGTCTCCATCAGAAGCTGATGAGTCTGAAGAATACTGGGTGCAGGAACCAGAGGAGGAGGAGGAGGAAGAAGAAGAAGATGATGATGATAATGAAGAAAAGGACTACTTGATTCAAGAAGTGACTCCATGTGGAAACTTGAACCCTAGCAAAAGTTTCCCCTTCCAGCAAACTGGCCAGCCAGTGTTTTGGAGAATACCTAAAAATGCTGTATCAGGACATTTCATTAATTGGCCTGTACAAGAGAAAAAGAAAATGTATGGACTAGGTACTAAACTGAAGAAGGAGCAGGAAGAAGAGGAGGATCTCTTTGATGACTACAACTTCTCATTGAAGCGGCCTATAGCCCAACAGCTAGAAATACTTGAGCACCGAAGAAATTCACCAAAGCTTTCTGGTAAGTAAAGGTGGAGAAAACTTCTAAAGCAGCTTTCAATTTAGCACACACAGTGGGCCTTGCTAGTTCAAGTTATGAGAAGGGAGTAAAGGCATTTAGGGTACCCTTTTACCAAATGGGAAAGAGTGAGAACTATTTTTTGAATGAATGTCCATCAGCTTGAATTTTACACTAATGGGCCCTGTCCCTCTTTGTGGGGTGGATCTTGTGTAACTACTCACATAAAAGGCTCACTAAAATCCAGAATGGTACTACACTGAACATATTCTCAAAATCTAATTTGAAAGGGACTCATTTGGTGACTTGCAGTTGGAAGTAGCAAATGTTATAGTCTCAACAAGACTGCAGTTAAATGAGATTGGAGAGGGAATGGTTGAGTGGAGATGGATAGCTCAGATGACCCAGAATACAAGAAAACTGCATTCTAGCCACAAAGTTCAATTCAGCCAGGATTTCTAGGTCAAGCAATCCTGTGAATGACTCTTTGTGGTTGTTTAGGCTGTTGGTATAACAAACATCCAGTACAGATTGGGATTCTCCTTCCTTTATGTCTTGGCCAGGAAGGTTACAAGAGGAAGGGAGAAGATTTGCAGCTGATGAATACTGGGCAAAAAGTGGTGCCAGACCCAAGTTTGCTACCCTGATACATGGTGGCCTCTCGCCCACAATGAAAAGCAGAGAAACAGGTAGAGTTTTATCCATTTACAAAATTAATTTATTCAAAAACTAACATGTATTGCATTTTGGTTTTGTTCTCCTTGCTGCTCTTCAAGGGAGGGATAACATTGGCAAAGCAATGGCTTACATGTACTTAGAGCAGGGCCTGTTAAGGTGATTTCTTATGCTATGTAGTAGCAAACCTGGATTTGGCTGCTTGTATGATGCATATGTGAATGTGTGGGACAGACATCCATGCTTTATTTTGGGCAAACCTTTTGTACGTCATGAGACCAACCTGCATAAAACTTCTTTTAGGGCCACTCCTGCAGATGACTAGCTGCACACTAGTTTGCTAACAAGCTAGCCCAATGCGTAGTACAGTAGGGAATCTGAATGGGAGAAGGTTCTTTCTTTAACCTTAGCTATTCGTTCTATCTATGTTAAACTGGTTTGATAAAACTGGATTTCCTAAATGCAAAAATATTCTTTGTCACTTCAGACAATTTGCATGTAGACTCACCAAAGAAGAAAGGAGCACATAAGCCTCCACATAAACGTAGAGATACCAGACATGATGCAGAAACTGAAGAATGGGAGAAGCCTAGAACGACCCGTCGCAAGGGTAAGTGTATTTATTTAGTGAATTTTCTAGCAGTAGCAAGATAGTGTCTGGCTTCTGAATCTGTGCTCTAAACCATGCTGTATGAAGACTACTGCTGAGCCTCCGGTGTGGATCAGTGTAAGTCCCACAATCTCCAGCTTGCTGATATCTAAGAATAGACAGCAGAACAGGTTCCCAGAGGAAATGACTGCTCAGGAGAACAAGGAAGAAGATAGAAAGATGCTGTTGTGAGTTTGTGTACAGGATGTTTCTGGGGTGATTAAGGGATGGGGAAACTTTGGGTCTAAGGGCCAACTGTGGCTGTACTGGAGTCCCAGTTTGGGCCTCTGGACTTTCCCAGATGGTCCAACCCACTTCCCCTAAGCACTGATGACACGGTCGCTTCCTGGTGTTTGTGCATTTCCCCCCTTTCTTGAAGGTCTGAAGTAAGGCTTCATACTGGCAGTAAATGCTTTAAAGTACACCACGCTGCTGTTTTTTGGCTCTGCCTGCCCCTGGAAAGCATCTCCAGGACAGTGGTTGTGAACCTATGGCATGCCTGCCGCAGTGGGCACGCAGAGCCCTGTGTCGGCACGTGAGCCAAGTTGCCCCGGCATCGCCCCAGCAGCCGAGCATTGGATAACAGCGCACATAGGGGCCATGTGCATGCTCAGAAAGGAGTAGCAGTGCCAGATGATGACATCACAAGCCACGACTCATCCGAGCTTTCACATGGCCGGTCAGTGCACTGCCAATACTGGCTGTGAATTGTTTTTTTCTAAACTAAAACCTCAGTATTCAGGTTTTATTGGAGTGTTGGCACTTTGTGATAAATAAGTGGGTTTTGGGTTGCAGTTTGGGCACTCGGTCTCTCAAAGGTTTGCCATCACTGCCCTAGGATCTCCAAAACTTAATTTGGCCCTCTGACTAAAGAGTTCCCTATCCCTGAACCAAGGGTTTAACTTTGAAGGAACACAAACCCTAGGAAACATAGAAGTGGGCAATGGGTGCATGAATCTAATCTATAATGCTCCTGACCTATCCAAGATTAAATCAAGAGCCCTGGATTATAACTTCTGCCTGAATAGCCAGTGATAAAGTAACCAATCAGAAAGTTTTCAAGTTAATACAGTTTAAACTACTTGGATATTGAGAAGGCCAAAGTTGGTCCTGCTGAGCAAAGGTGGATTGTATAGATCACAGGAGAGACAAGCTACCCAATTCTAGGTGCCGGCTGAGATGGCCCTGTGTGCTCCTGCTTGCAAGTTACTTGTTGGGTTTTGATTAATTTAGTTGAGTATCTGCCCTTTCTTCTGTGTATTAACCCTCTTTGCTGGGCCCTGGCCTCATGTTTGCTCTCATGTTTCCTTAATGTGGGCTCTTACCCTACATCTAGTGGTGGTATGAAGGTTATGGCTGCCAGCTAGGACAGTGCATGTGGATTGCTGGTTATCTGGACTGGGATGCTGGATATCTTTGGATTCTTGGTGTTCGTATACTCAAACTGGCTGTCTGGTTTGGCTCTGCACTGCTGCCCTGCTACAACTTAAGGCCACCCCATATGTTCAGAAATAGCACGTGGCACAGTCTTCCTGAACAACTGAAAAGGATACAAGTGGGGCCCATATATCTGGATATTCCATGGTGGGGGAAAAAAGTGAGGAAAATCCTAGGATGATATTCTTCCTGATATTCTAGCTCTCCATAGGGAGGGAGAAGAAGTTCAGATGCTGCTCCACTGTATAAACTTTTCCTGACGAATTTGTATAACCTTACAGCAGAAGTTCTGTTCCACATCTGTTTAGCTTGAGGTATGCCTTGATAGTAAACAGGATTGTAGTGTCAGAGAAAGCAGCTCAGCTCTTTAGAAGAGATTGTAAGGACTGCTGCAAGTTGGCTGCCAGTTTCCTCAAATGGGTGTTGCATTCTCAACAGCCCTGCATAAATGGCCCATTCTTACAGTTCAAATGTTTTACAACTGACCCACAAATAGCAACTTTAGGGTTGAGCATCCTCAAGCCTTGGGGCAAATCCATCATTCTGGGGGTTCCAGTCTTTTCTCTGAGGTTCCCCAGATGCACTCATCCCTTTCCCTCGGCCACCAATTGGCATTTCTCTATCTTTTGAACACTCTTCCTCCATTCTGAAAGGTTAAAATTCCTCTCCTAAGGTAGTTAATGGTAGTAAAAGCTTTAAGTTACATAGACCTGACAACAGGGCCTTCTCAGTGGTTCAACCTTATCTTTGGAATTGGATCCCCAGAGTGGTTCTCCTGGCACCCTCATTACTATTTTTCTGGTGCCAGGTGAAAATAGTTTTATTTTCCAGGCATTTCAATAGTTGATTGATCGAATTATAATAAATTAAGTTGGTTTTATGGAAATTTTTTAGCAAGTTTTATTGCACTATCCTGACTCAGAGTAACTTTTATGGTACTGTGTCACAGTTGTAGTTGTATTATTTTAATAGATTTTAGAATGTTAAGTATTTGTATAATTTATCTAACTTGTTGTTGTACACTGCCCAGGGAGTTCTGTATAATACTAGTGGGTGCTGTTTATACATTTGATAAGTAAATAGACAGGGAGGGGTGGTGCTATATTTTGGCTTCAGTTTTGCCTTCTGCCACTGGAATGTGGCCCAAGAGCTTCTCTGGAATTTGGCCTTCAGCCCAAAGAGGTTTGCCACCCCTGCTTTTAGCAGGTCAGTATCCGATACGGTGCTTCTGTTCTTTTGTTTATATGCTCTTTTTAACTTTGTTAACTGCCCAGAGAGCCTTTTGGTTATTGGGCAATATAAAAATGAAATGAATACCTGTCAAAATATGATTAGATAAATACCAAAATCTGAGAGTCAGTTGCTAGTGGGCAAATTTATAGTCTTTTTGGAAAACAAAGTCTAACCTTCTACAATATTTTTGTACAGGGCGTGAAACAAAGCGATCTCTCTATAAAAGAAGATAATCGGAAATGGGAAAGTACAAACATTTGCCAGTATCATTCAGATGAATCATAAACATGTTGGGGGTTGGGGGGGAACAGGGTAAGTAGCTGAGCAGATTAAAAGTACACTAAAGATTCTGAGTACACATTGAAGAATATAAAATGTGAACTGGAACTGGACACCAAAATGAGGACACTTGGTATTGTAAATAACACAATCAAAATGTAAAAACAAATAAAAGTTAAAATTGCACCAGTGCGATGTCTTGTGAATAGTCTGTGATACTGCAGATATGAGTACTTTAAGCAATGTGAGAAACTTGAAATAAGGAATGCATCTGTCACAAGAAACTAAATTAAAATGTAGGATTGAGAAGTTTGAGGAAAGCACTCCATGCTTCCATCAGCAGGGAGATATCCAGCATCAGCAGAATAATATGAGTCTTGCTACAAATTTAAGGTCAGAAATCTAGAAGTTTAAGAGGAACAAGAACTGGGAGATTAGACCATGTAGACTGCATACATGTTCATGGTGACATGTGGTTTGAAAAAAATTTTGATGCTGTTTGGTCCAGAGATGCTAGCTAGCACTGTTAGTGGAAGGTAGTACCCTATTAACTGACCAGCTCAGCAGCACAATTTGCTCTTTGGATGGGCAGATTGATTAAAAAAAAATCTTAGTGTCCCTGCCTGGTTCTACAAAGCAGTAACTGCCAAAGGCACAGACATGCTTACAGCCTCCCAGAACAGCCCATTTTGACTGGTGGGAGAGGGGTAAAAGTGTATATGAAGCCCAGAGGATTTTGAAGGGTTTTATTGCTGCAATTTAAATAGCTGTATGGACTGCTTCAACTGAGTAAAAACTTCAAGCAGCTGCTGCTGCACCATTACTTCCCCTCTAGGGCTGTATAAAGTTGTGGCCCAAAACTCTTGCTCCCTTTTATCCCTTTGCATGTCTGTCAAATTCAACACAGATGGATGAACAATTCTTTTATTGAACAAACCAGCTGCACCCTGTTAACTCTTCTGTAGCTCTTTTAAAGTCTTTTTTAAACAACAGAAAAGAATCCAAACTTGCCGCCTGTCAGCACTGCATAACAATTCAGTCATTTATAACAACTGCACTCCATAACCCAAAGTAACACACCTTACAGAGAATACTGTTTACTTTCTCAACCACTTTTCTAGACCTGCTTCCAAGATGGATTTCAATACTAGTGGGTTCAATAGGGCAACAGAAATATTTTAAGTGCTTTCAAAAATGGGAAAAAAAAAGGATTCACAGATTACCAAGCTGAAATCAATGTTTCTCTTTCTGGCATAATTCATATTGTATGCCTTAGTCGTGATAAAGCAAACCACTTTGAAAGCAGATACGGATTTACATCATGTTGCCATATTAAAAGATAAGGCCTGTCATGGCTACACAAAGCATTCAGGTATGGAATTACTGAAAGAACCATCTATCAGTAATTCACATGACATGGAGAGATTCAAGTGAGACCTGCACATCTTATGATGCAACAAGCTGAACACAAGCCTGATATTCTTGCCTGGCAGCTCCTTCAGTTACGCTTCCCAGCAGAGAGTACAAATGGGAGGATTTTTTGAGCTTCTTGCAGTCTGCCATATATTGCTAGTGTCCTATGTTTGGCCTGCAGAGTCAAAGGTCATGCAGATTGGCTTTATATTAAAGAACTCCTGTATCATGAAAGTTCTACAGGAGCCATAAAGTGTTTTCTTGAGGATAGCAGACACACCGCTGTTTCTGTGAGAATATGATCTGTTTTGAATCACACTGTTCTGTACAAATCCACTTTTCAAAACAAAAGTTAAGCTACAGGTAGTTACAGTGAAATCTGCACCAAGTCTCTTGGTTGTTCTCAGTTTTTCTACTGTTTGCCTCAGTCTGGCTGACCAGCACTGTTATTTGTTAAGTTTCACCAATGGATGAGCCTCGGCCATCTAGAGCACTGCAGACACTTTGTTTGTGTGAACCTAAAGGACTACTGTATATTCTCCTAGGCTGTGACCAAGAGGTATTTCTGAACACCTTTGCAGTTACTTTGCAAGCTGCCCTACTGGTGACCTTCCCCTTTCCACAAACCCCAAGGTTAAAAAAGAAGCCGCAAGAAATGGTACTCGCATTGCTAAAATGAAAAGGGAACTTGCATGCATATCCTACAGGCACTTTCTCTTAGTGCCAGCTTTTGCACCAAACAACCAAAGGGTTGGATTGGGCTTTGTTTTGGTTTTTCACACTTAAAGTATAAAAAAGCAATGTAGAGATAGGATGGGAAGGTTTCCTGATGAGGCAACTCACAAAATAATGTCAACAAAGCACATGAACAGTCCATGGATTGTGCTCTGAAACAATTCCAAATGCTTTGGGAAAGATTCTTTGAATGCTTCGCAACACAACACTGAGGCAGCATCTTCTCAATCTGAGTCGGATGACTTTGTTTTAGAAGATTTGTGCTTTCTCTTTTTCTTCTTCTTCTTTTCTTTCTTCTTTCTCTTTTTCTTGTGTTTTTCCGAAGTACTGGAACTGTCTTCCTCTGAAGTCGAGTCCTCCAGCAGCTGCTTCAGCTGTCGTATCCTAAATAAATACATAAATTGCCAAGGCAAGGTGGAATTCTCCTTTTGGCTGAGGTGGGCAAGCTGCTTGTTTCAGTTTAACTTGGCTATCAGACTTGAAACGAAATGTGACAACTACATTATGGCATGGAATGGTGGAGTTGTTTTCTCTCAAAATGCCACTGCCTTTTGAAACTATCACTTGTAGGGATCAATTACTGGAAGATGTTGCAATGAGCACTTAAGTGCAAACTGTGGGAAGGGATGGATAGCTATAGAGCACAGTGAACTTCTCACCACCTCTTTGAGATAAGGCTTTTTTGCTAGAGTCAACCAGCACAGCTGGGCTGTCTGCCATCCTCTGTCCCTGCTCTGCCAGGAAGAGCGACTAGCTTGTGTACAGTGGCAGCCTCTGAAACAGAGGAAGAGAGGAATTGTATCCTTTCTCTGGAAAGGGCTGCTGTTTAGTCCTTCGGTTGTAAACTGCCCAGAAAACTCCTGCTAATGGGCTTTACAGAAATTACATAATTATAATAATAAAGAATACTTGGGCTTTCTGCTGGGAATGTAAGCATGCAAGATGTCCAAGTATCTAGTGCCCTGGAACAACATCTGACACATCAGGAAACCCTGTGGCTAAAGGGACATTTTGCTTCTTCCTACGTAGTCAGTAAACTGTGCACCTTCTTTAACATAGTTGGTTTTGTTCCTAAGTATCCTCGAACTGAAAATGAGGTGCTACAGTTGGAGCTGGATCGTGGTGTTAAATCACATTGTCATTATGTGGAAGGTGAGAAACATGGAATGCGCTCTCCAGAGAGGTTCGCCTGGCGCCAACTTGATACTCTTTTTGGCGCCAGGTAAAGACCTTTTTATTCAGCCATCTTTTTAATAATTATGGTTTTTAAATGTTTTAAGACCTGACCACAGTTGCAGTCTCTTTTCTTTTTTCTTCCTTCCTTCCTTTTCTTTAGTTTTATGAAAGTGTTTGTTTTATTCCATTATTATATTCTATTTTAATCACTGTAAGCCGTCCTGAGCTGTTCATCGGAAAGGACAGGATAAAAATGTTTTAAATAAATAAATAAATTTAAAAAGCACATCATGGACATCACATCATGGTGAACTGTGTTTCAAGACCTTCCCTAGTTCAAATAACCTCCTGCTGCCTCTCAGCCTGAACCGCCCCCTAATCTGGGGATAAAACTCATAGCCTCCCTTTTTAAGTAAATAAAAAAATCATTGTTAAGGATGAGGATCGGATCCAGAGTTGACCTTCTGCAAAAGAAAGGATTTCTCTGCCTTATTTTGGGGGAATTGCACTCCCAACCACATCTCCCCATTCAGCTGGGTCTCCAGACTCCCTTTGCAGCATTTTCTGGAGGCTGGAGGGGCTGCAGTGGGAAGGAGGTGGCAAGGTAATCCTCTTATGCCAGTGCAGTTGATTCAGATTAAATCTGGATTCATCCCCATACATGAAGTGCTTTGAACAGTAAGTGCTATTTTTGCTGTTATTAATGGTTATGACTAAGAATGGATGATAATGGACCAGGTTTCAAACAGAACCAGACTTACCGCATTTCCTTCTCATGGCGCTTGTTTTCCCTTATAATATCATACATGGGGTCTTCATGTGCCTTGAAAACATGAACAACAGGGCAGATTCTTACATCCTTTTCATTTTAAACAATCCCTGCCATCAAAGAGTACATTTCCCAGGGACACAAGCAAAGATCTTGTCATCCTATCTTACTACTACTGCATTGCATTCGTACCCCATCTTTCTTCCTCTTCCAAGAAACCCAAGGTGGCTTAGAAGGAGTTTTGTCTCTCCATTTTATCCTCACAACCACCACCCTGTGAGGTAGGCTTGGCTGAGAATATGTGATTAGCCCACAGTAACCCAGTTGAGCTTCATGGACTAGAACCTGGAGCTCCCAGATTCCCAGTCCAATATGCCCACCACTACACCACACTGACTGTGAACACTAATGATACATAAATGTTAGTGATGGGTTTAAACCCCATAAAAATTGTTCTCCTTTTATTGATGGAGCCAGAATCAAAGATCAGCCACATGTAGGCTGGCAGGGAAGCAACTGAACATGTGCAGAATTTTCAGATGTTAGTTTTTCACAAGAATCTAAGCCCCTGTGCTTGAAATAAATGAACCCTAAAGCATAACACTGATTGGGGCGTTATGTGGTCACTCAAATTCATAATGCTTACCTGCATTTGTCAGTTTTTAGAAAGATAAATGCATTATGACAATAGATTAGCACATAGCTGATGTTTAGTTGGCCAGAATCACTTACCACAGAATGTCTATTGCTGATGCTTACATGAGCTCAAAATGCCTAATTAGCAGGTGTTTATTACTAAGTTACACAAGGTTTAACTTATTACCTACCTGGTCACCCTTGATGAGCATGAATTGCCCTTGTCAATGAGGTATGGAAGATGTTCAAAAATTGGTTTTCTTCCATTTTAGGCTGCAGGTAACTAATATAAATATGGGCAATTGTGGTTTGAACTGGACAGACTGAGGGTATACTGGGGCAGTCCTGAGGATGGGGGCTATCTGCTGAGGGAAAACGAGGGTGGGGAAACAATTGCCCAACCCACCAGCAGATTCTCCCCTGTATGTGCCTCTACTCAGGTCCACAACAGCAGTGGCTGGATGTTACCAGGTAGCCTTGTACCATGTACTTTTGCCTTCAGGTTGAAGAAGTAAAAACATCAGATGGAATAGTTTAGTAGAATTTCTAGAACAATCCTTCAGAATTAATGCTGCAATATTTTACTTACTACTCTGAACTGTTCCAATTTCTGATTGCCTTTAATGAAGAATGGACATTCTTTATCCCCTGTTCGGTGTCCATAGCGTTTACATCTCCAGCCTGAAAAAGAAAATAAGACAAAGTCCTCTTTAGAACTTTGAAGTACAGTTTTACACCAGAAAAGAAAGGGAAAAAGTTGGTTATCTTATTTTAAAACAGCACTGTACTTTAAATATGAGGAACAGAGCTATTTGTTGTTTGTCTGAGGGGACCAAAGACCTTCCTACTTTCACCCCTCTGAGAGAAGGAAGGCCAAACCTGGGGACAGGCAGGACAAGACCTCCAGTTCCTTCCTTAGCTCTTAGACCAGGGTGGAAAAAGTGTGTCCCGCCAGATGTTGGACTGCAACTCCCACCATTTCTTACCATGTTGGATGGGGCTGATGGGAGTTGGGAGTCCAAGGCTATCTGGACTCAGGTCCCCATTCCTATGTTAAACCATCAGGAGAAGCAGAATGACTATACATTTCTGTGCCTGCTTACTCAGATGTAAATCCCACTGGGATCAGTGGAACTGACTCCCAAGTAAGTAGGTATACATAGGACTGCAGCCTCAGAGTGCAATTCTTAACATGCCTACTCAGAGGTAAGTCCCACTGAGTTCAGTTGGGCTTGTTCCCAGCTAAGTAGATACAGATGTGCAAACTAAATCATACTAACATAGAGAACCTCATTTAATGTGATTCATTTGTACAGGTGACAGAATTTAGCCTTCCCGGCCCAAAATGTTGACTTGGCACATGATAGGAGGTGAGAAGAACATGGCAGCCAGGATCTTCTCTCAAACCTGCTGGGTTGGGAAGAGTGTAAGGAACATTCCCATGCAAGTTTAGACAAAAAGCATTCCTAAGACTTGCAGCATGCTGGAAGCTGTAGGCCTTTTATCTATTTAAATGTGCATAGCACTGCACCTTAAAGAAACATAAGGTGCAATCCTATGCATGATTAGACAGAAGTAAGTCCTATGACTCCTAGCATTTCCCTGCAAGCTGTATTAAGAGTGCACAGCGTTCACCTTCATTCATTCACTTGCTTTAGAAAATCCAGGGCCCCCAAAGGGGTTTATATAATAAGAAACAAATAAAACACACACGGATAACATTAAAACCAAGGTGTTAGACTAAAAAGGAGCAAGAGTGAAAACTTCCAATCACACATTAAAAGGCAAAAGTAATGAAAATGTTCTTGCTGCCCACCGAGTGCCATCAGAAATGGGGCCTCTCACCTCCATTGGCAGGGAATATCAGAATTGAGATGCTGCCACCAAAAAGACCCTGTTCACATTTTTACCAGCTCAATCTCTTTTGGTGGTGGAACATATAACAGACACCTAAACATTCACCTCACTTACACTGCATCACCTTGACCTCTTTTCCTAATGGCATCCAGAGCCCTTTCGTTGGAGCATGTGCTAAGAATTCTCGTGCATTTTCATTGCCAGGTACATCAGGAATGCAGTCCTCTGGTTTAGTTTCATCTTCCTGCGTAAGGAAAAATAAGTGGTAGGCAAGATACTACTCTCTGGAAGAAACTTAGTGGATGCATATCAGCTAAAACTCTGACCTAGAGGCAAATGTTAACCATGCGCTAGCCTCAAATACACTCACTTCAGGGGACCTGTAGTCACACAGGGGACTTGTTTATAGTAGAAGTACCTTTAAAACATTATTTTAACAAGAAAATGTCAAACATACCTTAATTAGCCCCGGAGGAAGCTTCTCATAGCTGAAAAATACATCAAATATATAGCTTTGGTAACTTTTTTTAGTTTTAAGCAAGGCAGAATATTAAGTTGACATAAAATGGGAAACTCCCACTCACAAAAGTGTACCACTCAGATAATTTCATTCTCTCCCACCCCCACACAGCAAGCATATTGAGAAAATGATCCTGTTAATATGGCTTTTGAATGAGCCAAAGAAGGTGCTTTCTGGCAAGTCACAACCTAAACTTGATTTGGGCTGAAAATGATGGCTTTAACATACTATTTCCCAGAGATGCTGTATTTGATGGAAAATGTAAAGTTTCTCTTCTTAAAATGGCTCACTAAGTGACTCTGGGCCAGTCACAGACTCTCAGCCCAATCTACCTTACGGGGTTGTTATTGTGAGAATAAGATTGAGAGGAGGAGGAGAATTACATAAGCTACCCTGAGTTCCAAGAAAGGAAAAAAGGTGGGGTATAAATAATAATCTAATTTTAACTTGGATTCCTGCACTGAGCAGGGGTTGGACCCAATGGCCCTCTGGCCCCTTCCAATTCTACTATTCTATGATTCTGTGACAATGAGTAAATAATATAATAAAAAGAGTACCATTGTTTATTTTCTCTACTTTGTCATTACAGATAAATGTCACAGGCTTTTCTTACTGCCAGGACTGCACTATCAACCTCAGAAGCTGCCCTATACCAGCTCAGACCATCAGCACCTCTCTTGCTGACCCTGACTGGCAGCACCTCTTCAGAATTTCAGGCACAAGTTTTTCCAGCCCTACCTGGAGATGCTGGGATTGAACCTGGGACCTTTGGCATGCAAAGCACGGGCTTTACCACTGTGCTACAACCACTCCCTAAACTTGGAAGGTTGCCTGTCCCTTAAAAAAACCCTCTGCCATCAATCTGACACACAGAGAGACCTGCACACACACATGTGTGCGTGTGGCAGTTTTTGGCAGGCTTGCCAAGGCTGTGCCATTTTGCAGATTGGAACATGAGGGTAATTAGCCAGGACAATCATTGGGGTCTACAGAGTCCTCAAGGATGGAGACGGCACTATAAAGAGCAAAGGCAGAGCCTGGCTATATCAGACCAAAGGCCTCTGTGGTCCAGCATTCTGTTTCCACAGTGCCCAACTCAGGTGTCTATGGGAAGCCCCCCAGCAGGACTCAAGTATAATTGAACCCCATGTTTGTTATCTCGCAGCTGCTGGTACAGAGAGGCCTTCTGCTTCTGACAATGGAGTTAGGATTTTGTCTAGTAGCCAGTGTCCATGAATTCTTCTAGTCCACTTCAAAAGCGGTCCAGGTTGGTGGGCATCACTACCTCTTCAAGGAGCAAACCCCAGTTTAACTACATGTTAATGTGAAGAAGTACTTCATGTTGGCAGTCCTGCATTTCCCTTGATAAGTAGCCATCCCTCATCACAAGCACTAAGACCGGGTGACAGAGCTACAACAAATGCAGGCATAGTTAACTTCCATTGATCACTTATGACAACAACAAAATAAGGACCAATCAGCTACAAAATCGTGACCTGCAAGTGCCATAGCAGGCTCCCACCAATGCTCAGAGTGCTTTCAGACATCCAGGAAGCCTTGACTTTTTTTTCCTGTATGCAAACTTCTAATACTTCTAATAATAGTTAATTAATCATCAGAATGGCGGCCAGTGACAAGTGGGGTCCCCCAGGCTCTGTTCTGGGGCTGATCCTGTTCAATCTTTTCATCAATGACATGGAAGAAGGGTTGAGCAGTCTGCTGATCAAATTCACAGATGATACTAAAACAGGGGCAGTGGCCACAATTGAGGAGCAGGTACTCCAGATCCAAAAGGATCTGGATAGACTATGGAAGTGGGCAGGAGACAACAGGATGGCATTCAACGTAGATAAGTGCAAAGTCTTGCACTTGGGGCATTGGAATGTGTATCTTAAGTACAGGTTAGAGGACAAGTGGCTGGAGAGCAACACTTATGAAACAGATCTTGGGATACTGTTTGACTGCAGGCTAAACATGAGTGTCAGCACATGACATAGTGGTCAAGAGGGCAAACACCACCCTTGGTTGCATAGCTAGAAGCATGGCTTCTAGATCGAGAGAGGTATTACTACCACTCTATTTGACTCTGGTACACCTGGAACTGGATTACTATGTTCAGTTCTGGGTCCCTCGTTACAGGAAGGATATAGCCAGGTTAGAGTCAGTGCAGCGTAGGGCCACAAGGATGGTGGCTGAGTTGCAGGGAAAGTCGTATGAGGCGAGACAGAGGGAACTGGGTTTTTTCAGCCTGGAAAGGAGGAGACTCCGAGGGGATCTGTTGGTGACATATAGGTATGTGTGGTTGTGTCACATGGAGGTGGGTAGAGACCTGTTCTCCCCTGCAGTGGAGGGTAGGACATGCTCCAACAAAGTTCAGGGAATCAAGGTTCAATCTGGATGCCAGGAAGTACTTCCTGACAGTTAGGACCCCGACAGTATGGAATGGGCTTCCACGGGAGGTGGTTGAGGCCCCATTGATGAGGGTGTTTAAGGATAGGCTAGACATGCACATGGTAGGCATGTCGTGAGTGGAGTCGACTAGAGTCAGACTTGATGGCCATTCTGACTCGCTCTGTTTCTATGTTACTAATAATAATATTTCTGTACTACATGGTACCAGCAATGAGCAGGCACAGTCACCATAGTGCATAGTGTAGAGTCATAGAGGCAGGCATGACTAAGGTGCATGGAGAGAGTGAATGGAGAGATTTTTTTCCCCCTCTTCCTATCATGCTGGAACCCAGGGTCACTTCAGGAAGCTGGATGATGAGACAAAAGGAGAAACTTTTTCACATGGCACATAACTAAATGATGGAATCTGCATTATTAAGACAGTGTTAATGAAGGCTCAGGCACATTGATAGAGAATAAGGCTCCCAATGGCTACTGATCATCATGGCTAGATATATGCTGCCTCCAGGCTCAAAGGGGACCTGATTTGCTAGGAAACACTGTTGAGAAGATGATAAAGCACTCCTGCCCTGCTCCCCAAAGGCATTTGCTTGGCCAGTGTGTGAACCTAATGCTGACCTAGATAGACCTTTGGTCTGATCCAGAAGGGTCTCTTCATGCTCCTTCACATATTCTAATGGTGGGATTTGTTCACATCCGTTCAGGGTCTGGCTATCATAGTTGCGAACAAGAAATATTTTTCTGGGGTATCATTGACTGTTTCCTAGGGAATTCCTTGTTATTTCTTATGCTCTGCAGCACGACGTGTCCTGCATGTGCCACTTGCCGATGACCCTGTGACAGCCTTTCTGTGACCCTGTGTTTGTGGCACAGGGTGGCTGATTAGGAAAGACGTGCTGGGAGAGGGGTGATGATGGATGGTCTCACCTTCATATCAGGGTTCTGGTTTTCCTTCTTGCCCCATAATCCTATGATGTCTAGCAATAAATTGCCTCACAAATGCATATCCCAGATCTGGGGTGGTGGTGGGGGAGCCAAAGCTGATGTGCTGGCAAATCATGCAGGATCCAGGTTAAAATCCTGACTAGGCAACAATAAAGCTGACAGGATAAGTCTGGGCCGGTCGTTTTCTCTCAGTCGGGCCTGCCTCGCAGGGCTGTTGTGAGGGTAACTAACCGGAAAAAATAGGTACCCCTCAGTTTCTCAGAGATAAAGAAAGGGAAGGCGAGTGCAGCCTTACAAGGACTCCAGATGCTGGATCTGTTGCAGCTGCTGCGCTTCGCGTTTCCTCCTCTTCTGCTCC
This sequence comes from Varanus komodoensis, assembly GCF_004798865.1. Lineage (NCBI taxonomy): Eukaryota > Metazoa > Chordata > Lepidosauria > Squamata > Varanidae > Varanus > Varanus komodoensis. Next base: position 16,126,348 of record NW_025335269.1, on the reverse strand, counting down.
TTCCGCTCGTGCCCTTTGCTGCCGCTGCTGGAGCTCCTGCCTGCCTGGGACTCGTCGTGGCTCTGGTGCCGCTTGCGGCTGCTGCTGCTCCGGGCCTCCTCGTGTCTGCTGCCCTGTGACATGGTGGGCAAGTGTGGGCTGCCCAAGGAAGGTGGTGCGCCCGGCCAGCCAGCAGGGATCAGCCCACCAAGCCGAGCTCAGCCCAGCCCGCGATGCCTCTCGCTGTCAACTTCCAGGCGGAGCTGAAGCAGGCACTTCCTCCGGGCGACCGGGCCTGCCTCCGTCGAGGCAGCGCCCCCTCTTTCGTTTCCTCCAACTCGGCTGGATGGAGAAGGGGTCTCCTTCCGGGAGCCGCAGGAAAAGCCCAAGAGGGGTGCAAATTCATCTGGACTAGAGAGGCGCTTCCAACTGAATTAGGGCGGGGTTGTGCTGTGAATCAGTTATTCCTTTGAGGCGAAGGTTTGTGCGCAAGCGGCGTGAATCTGCATGTTCAGTGGTGACTTTTTCTGGCAGGCTAAGCTTGGCATTTCGGGGGATGACCTTTGGAGCCGTGCTGAAACTCCGTAGCCATGCAAGTCCCATTGCAGAAATGCAGCGGGGGCGTTTTAGAGCCCGGACTGAATGATCTTACGGGATCCCTTTTTAGTGTATTACTTTCGTTTCGGAGCAGAGCGTGTGGCTCTCTCCACCCGCCGCTCCACTTGTACACTTGGACATTTCTGATAACGGGGTGGGGTGGGGTCTCTTGGCCAGTTCTGAGCAAAGAAAGAAAAAAAAGAAATGTGCTGAACATTTGCACGTTTGAATTTTAAACTTAGCTCAATCGAAGCATCATGATTAGAAGGAAATGGTTTTCTTTTGCTACTGTGATGCTAAACACATTTCTGTCAATAAGCACCATTTGCTACAGAAAAAGATGGTATCTTTTAGAAGTTAAAAAAGCTTTGTGCATGTTATGTGCATGTCCACTTGGCCAGGAAAGGGTTCTGTGGCGAAGTTGGCCAGCCTCTGGTGTGCTCTCCCATGTGGACATCCACCCAAGTGCTGATGTGCCCATCACATCATCTGCCATTATATGAATGGTCATTTGTGGCCTTCACTAGGCTGCAGGACCTTGGTATACAGGCCAGCCCATAGCTTCCCTGCTGGCACTCTTGGTTTATTTCCCAGGGAACATGTGAAGGATTTGGAAGAGAAAATGTAGTGAGGCATAAGGCCCTGTAGGTGCATATCAGGCCTGGTTGAAATCTGAATGGGTGACTTGAATATCATGAACCAACCAGAGGGCTTCAGCTATGAGGGGTATAGAAATGTATGTAAGAATAATGTAATATAACCTAAGACCACAAGTTGCATTTCCAAACAAGGAAAAGTTGGATTATTGTGTGTCTAGCATTGCTACTGCCTGAACTTAATTTGTGCCATGGCTCACTATAGCATCCATTTCCAATGCCATATCTTACGCCTGGAGCATAAGAAATGTCTTCAAATAAATGAAAATACTCCTGAAGGATCAGAATGTATTTCCTCACAACTGTAGGCATGATTGGAGGGGTAGCAGTATTGGTCCGCTGCTAGAAAAACAGCAGTAGCCTGTATCACTTTACATAGTAGCCTGTTTGTAATGGAATAAATTTTGTGGATTATAATTCCTTTCGTATGATGTAGACTCTTCTTGGCAAAAACAAAAAACAGAAACAAACAAACAAAAAACCCAACCACCTGTGCTATAACAAGTGGAGTAGGATTTAAGAAAAAAAGGACATGGCTGTTTTTCTTCACTATTGAGTACATAAAGAAATGAGGGAACCTTTCCACAGACATGAAGCCCAGTATCTTATTCCCATGTAATTCAGTGTTGTTCTCTATGCAACTAAACCAAAATGCAATCTTCATCTGAACCAGTGTTTTCACCCTGCTGCCATATTTGCAGCTTGCCATGCATTGGAGATAACTTGATGGCACCTTACAACTATACTCACGGCAATCCAGTCTTCCAGTTTCCTGCCAAAGTGGCCAATAGGGTACCTCAAGTGCAGATATGGTTTTTCTTAAGTTATGCTGAGATGCTGTAACTGCATACGCTTTAACAAATGCTATAAAATGCATAACTTTTTAAATGTGAAATTTCATTTTGCTTAGAAAGTTTGTGAAATCCTATTGCGAATGATCAGATGACATCCAGATCCTATCATATTTCTGGTATTCAAAATATTAATGTGTCAGTGAAGGCAAAGATAGAACAATCTTTTTGAAGTCTTAAACATGATTTACTTCTGCAAAGGAGGAAATACATAATATTGTATTAATTGGCTACAACCCCCCAGGTGGAACAGCTGAAATATTAACTTGACATCATCAGTATATATAAAGGATATTTTTACAAAGTTTCATCATATAGAAGCCTTGTGGTCTGCTGTGTCATGCCAGCGAGCTCAGGAGTTGGTTACATAAATGCAAGGGGTGGGGCTGTACAAACAAGACCTTTTCTGACTGACTCCTACTGAATTCTACAAAACACACAATCTGGAACACAATATCCTAAACAACAGTGCCACCACAGACAGGTGGCTGATTTATTCTGAAACTACACAATGCATTGCATGCACCCTTTTCTTGCACAGAAACAAACAGTTCATTCATTTTGTAGGGAAAAATAAACCATTGCACTTTTACAGACAACAAATTGAAGGGCAAGGTCTCTTGACACACCCCTATGCCTCTGTAATTAAAGTTATGGTGCCACTAGCATTCCTGTAATGAGCAATTTCTATTGTTACATGTTCTCCACTTCAGTGAGTGATGTAAAGTTCCAAGCTACCACATTAATGGATTTAGTTTCTCTTGGTTAAGAATGCACTTGGTTAAGAGACTTATCTATGTAATGTTTGCTTTATTTACACATTTACAAGTAGAGCATAAATGGAGACAAACAGGCACTCTTACAAATATCCATCCCAACTTTGGCTGCACCCCTAGTTTCAGCAGACTCCAGTAAGAAAGTCTCTGTTCTTGCACAGTAAGAAATAAGAAATTTCTCTGTTCTCCAGTAAGAAAACCTCTGTTTCACATGTTACCCAGATTCCCCAGCCCTGCAGGTAAATTGTTCCAGTCCAAAAGACCATTTGCCTGAGGGTAAATCCCACTGGATTTCCTTCCAAGCAGGACTGCACTCTAAACCCTTGTTGTACCTCTGATTCCCTTCTGGAGTCCCTTTTGGCTAAGCGAGAGAGCCATTCAGTTACCAGATAGCAAGTGCATAATATATTTCCTGTCAAATGGCTCCTATAAATGTAAGTTACTTAGTAAAATAATAATATTGTGATATGTGAACATAAATTGGGTTAAAAGTCTTTAGTTCTTTTTTAAACTTGGAACTTTTCTTCTCTTTCGTTTTTCTTTTTAGTAGATATTGGATTGGAATACTAGTAAACAAGAATACTAGTAAACAAGAAATGTATCTGATTTTATTTGTAACTATTTTAGTGAGGATTTTGTTTAGTATTAGAAAAATGAAAAGATCTTGAATTGTGTAGAAATGGTTAGATTGAAGTTACCACTGAAGAAGATATTGACTTTCATCAAATTTGGAGATTCTTTCCTTTAATGAAAAATGGGACTTTGTAAGAAATGGATGGACTGACGTTACCGATGAAGGAGAAAGAAGATAGTGACTTCTATCAAATTTGGAACTTCTTTTTTTATTGGCTAGAGAAACGGGACTTGGTTTAGATCTAAAAATGTTTTTAAGTTATCATAAATGGATCTGAATATGATTACAGAATGTTAAAAGATATGTAGTAAGAGGCTGATCCAGTAGTTCCCATGTATGTGATGATTGATGTTTTCAGTATTAGTTTAAAACTTTAATAAAAATTCTTTAAAAATATTGTTTTGATAAAAGTAATAATTTCCAGAGAAATAGTTTAATCTGTGGCAACAAGGTATGCAGCATCCTGGATCTGCCTTCTGCAAGAGGAAAGGTTTGACTTATGGTAGGTGCCTCTGCCTGATTTTGAAGGATCCTCCTCCCAGTCACAGTCCATGCCATTCAGCAAGGTCTCTTAACTTTCTGCATAGAAATCTGAGGCAATTGCCATGGCTGCTATGGGAAGAAGCGGGTAGGAAAGTCCACTTCTGCCAGGCTAGTAGCTCGTGCATCTGAATACTAGTTTAGGATACATTTAAATATCAACATGTTCATCATAGAATATGTTTTCATTGGCGAGGGCCCACTTCATCAGATGCATACTTTCCGTGCTTCCAGATGAATCACCAGTTGGAATTAAGATTGCTGGGAGAAATATCAACAACCTCAGATATGCAGATGATACCACTCTCATGGCAGAAAGTGAAGAGGAACTAAAGAGCCTCTTGATGCGGGTGAAGGAGGAAAGTGCAAAAGTTGGCTTGAAACTCAACATTAAGAAAACTAAGATCATGGGATCCGGTCCTCTCACTTCCTGGCAAATAGATGGAGAAGAAATGGAAGCAGTGACAGATTTTATTTTCCTGGGCTCCAAGATCACTGCAGACGGAGACTGCAGCCAAGAAATTAAAAGATGCTTGCTCCTGGGCAGGAAAGCTATGGCAAATCTAGATAGCAAAGATACTAACAAGCAGAGACAGCACCCTGCCAACAAAAGTGTGTATAGTCAAGGCTATGGTTTTCCCAGTTGCAATGTATGGCTGTGAAAGCTGGACCATAAGGAAGGCTGAGCGCCAAAGGATTGAGGCCTTTGAATTGTGGTGCTGGAGGAGACTCCTGTGAGTCCCTTGGACCGCAAGGCGATCAAACCGGTCAGTCCTAGAGGAGATCAACCCTGACTGCTCTTTAGAAGGCCAGATCCTGAAGATGAAACTCAAATACTTTGGCTACCTAATGAGAAGGAAGGACTTCCTGGAGAAGAGCCTAATGCTGGGCACAATAGATGGCAAAAGAAGGGGACGGCAGAGGATGAGGTGGCTAGATGGAGTCACTGAAGCAGTTGGTATGAGCTTTAGTGGACTCTGCGGGATGGTGGAGGACAGGAAGGCCTGGAGGAATGTTGTCCATGGGGTTGCGATAGGTCGGACACGACTTAGCGACTAACAACAACAAAATTTCAACATGTTCATCATAGAATATGTTTTCATTGGTGAGGGCCCACTTCATCAGATGCACACTTTCAGTGCTTAGGTGTCTCCTTAACTTTTCGTAGAACGCTCAAAATCCAAGAACATATTCCAAGATTAAAGGATGTTAGGGCAAGTAGAGCTGTAACTATTTTGTAGTGACGTGCCAAGCGTGTGTCCTAGGGAAAGAAAGATAAGAAAAAGCCTTTATTAAATATTATACAAACTATATTCTATTTGTGGTAACAATTTGTGGTAGCTAATTGATATAATGATCATATTTATTTAGAAGTTAAACCTGCTTTATTCCTATTATTTAGAATGGTAGTTAGCCATTTTTAATCTCATGAAATCTTACAGCAATCCTATAACATAGATAATTATTATTACCATTTAGTTATACTATTATTTATACTTGTATTTGCTACTCTTCCTAAGAGTTACGCCCACCCCTAAACACGTTTTACTTTCATTTTGCTGGATTGTTAGTATTTAAACAAGATTATGCTTTGATTCAAGATCACTAATGTTGATAATTCTTCACATGATAATTCCTCAAGCATAGCCTTCTCCAACCTGGTGCCTTCCAGATGTTTTGGACTTCTACTCCTGTCCATCACAGCTGATATGGCCAATGTTCAGGAGTTCTGCGATTTGTTGACCAAAACATCCAGGAGACATCAGAAAGGATGATTTAATATCTAAACAATCATGATGCTAACAGATGGCTTTTAAAACAAATTTAATAAATCTACGGAGAGGAGTCAAAAGCCACCCTTTTGCTATTTTGACTGTGAATACAATGTAGTGGTTCAAAAAGGACAACCAAGCCAACCAAGCCCTAAGTTCTCATGAAAGTGTTTTGTGATAGCAGTTGCCCATGTTTTGAAGCAAAGCTTCTAGAAAAAGCCTGGTTTGCCGCTTTGTGGTTTTTGAGAGAAAGTCTATTTTTCCAGGTATACTAGTAAAGTAATTGGGAAAGGGGCATCTACTGGATTTCTTCTTGTCTTCTAATGAACAAAGGCACAATGCCTCTTAACAAAAGGTACCAATGAGCAGTTCAGTGCTCTCTGGATTTCCCTGGGCATGCATTTAATTTGAAATATGTACCAAGGATGCAAGTTTCATACAATATTCATCCTGAGAAACATAAGGTGTATTAAAAAACAAAACCATTGAACAAAAAGTAGAGCTGTCATAAATCTCATACAAGGGGAGGTGCTTACACTGATTCCTTGGTGAGGAAAAGGGTTCTGAGGCAATGTGGCCAGTGCAAATTCCAGAGAATAAAGGATGACAGCCAGCACAGATACTATTGTGCTAAGAACTGTAGTAACAAAGGCACATCTTTCCTAAAGGAGGGAGAAAAAGGTGTGATTTTCCATATGCATAGAATCCTGTAACCATCATTTCCTTTGCTGCTCTGAAATGTCAGGAGATATTCAGAAATTTGTGTACTGCTCAAACAGAATTTCTCCCCATTAAAATGAAAACGGAAGATTACAGCTTGTAAGACAAAAGCGGAAGTGAAAGGTACACAAGTTATGAAGCAGAAGAAACTGTTCTGCCAGCAATGGGAGAACACAGAAAGGAGATCAGGATTTAGAGAGACAGATGTCAGGGAGAGGGTGACTTGTGGTACTGGGGAGGAATAGACAAGGCAATGAAAAGGAAGGACTAAACTTTAGTCACTAAAGGAAAGAGTGGGCCAAGGGAGCAGAGAGAGATTCCCAGTAATGCAGGGAAATGCAAGTAGGAGAAGCCAAAGAATATTTATTTATTTTATTTATTTTATTAAAACATTTCTATGCCGCCCCTTGCTGAAGCCTCGGAGCGGCTTACGACATCAAATAAAATACACAATACATTAAAATATGTTGCAGGGGTCCAGGCAAAAGGTGGATCAGGCATGTTAGCAAAAGGGGAGCAGACATGTGCAAGAATATATGCTTGGATGCTATAGATATTAAGGGTTTATGGGCAGACACAGGAGGAGAGGATTTCACAATGGATTTAAACTAATGATGCTTTATTTATAGACAGAGGGGCATCCCAAAGCACCAGGTAACCCTCCCTTATTCTCGAAGTGTATATTTCAGGTTTGAGTCCTGGCATAAAAAACGGATAGCAGAAGTACAGTGTAATGGTCTCTAACACAAAAAAACATGACATGTCCCAATATTTAAATTTAAACAATGTTTTAAATTTTAAATATTTTGAATGACATATTTTTCTTCCTCTAACGTCAGAAATTTGGAGTGATCTCTACCTCCAATTTATAATGCTCAGATTATCATTTTAAAAGAAAACAAGTATTTCTAACTTAGTTGGAGTACTTGAAGGGGAACAAACTCTTTGAAAACTCAGTGGACATGTGTTCACAGGACATTTCTAGCCTGATTCTGAAGGTCTGCCAGGTTCCATTTTTTCCCACAGTGTCTGTGCTTGGTGGAGCAATCTGAGGACTACAGTGTGTTTAAGAACCTTTCTAATCGAAGACTCTTACCCAAAATAGTGTCTGCTTCATCCAGATCAGTATGAGAACTGAGGAGCCAGATATCACGAACTGCAGGAAGAAGACAACTGTTTTCCCTCATTATATTTTGCATGTTAAAATTCCTAACTATGTAAACAGGCAGTGTTCACAGAGGTTTGTAGCTGAATTTGCAGAGAGCCATAGATCAGTAACACAGTACATGCTTTGTATGTATAAAGTCTCAGGTCCAATTCCTGGCATTTTCGCTTAAAGCACCCTCTTTCAGCCTGATAGCTGAATACCATTTTAGACACCCTCTTGGGGGGCACGTTCTATACTGTGTGGTGCTAAAGCCAGGGTGAGGGAGCAAAGGAAAGGGAGATTAAGCCAAACATATCAGCCTATGGCAAATTATGACCAGTAACTGAGCCATCAGAACGGAATTGTAATGTTCTTTGGGTGGGGGGAATTGCACAAAAGCTGGGAAGCAACAAGTTGGTGGTTAGAAGAAGTTGTCTCTATCTGGGGAGTCCTGGATTACTGTACTGGAACCCCAGGAGTGCTGCTTTTGGCCCCCCAAGACTAAGGTTGTCCATGCTTGAGTGGAAAGTTTCTCAGGGAGCACAGGTCTGATTGACATCCTGAAGAGCTGCTGCTAGGCTCAGTAGGCATTACTGGGTAAGGAGACCATGGGGCTAGGTCAATATAAGGTAGTATCCTGGAGCTGGACCTCCATTTATAACAGCTTCTCATTTTCCATACCATCTTGGTTAATGGGCAGTAGAGATCAAACAAACAAACAGCAATGGGATATTACTTTTAATTATAAGCTATAATTATTGTTATTTAATTATAAATTATCAGCCATCAATGCTCAATTATCTTACCATGCTTCCAGACCACCAGGGTGTACCAATTCCAGCTTCTCCAAAACAGCCAGTTACAATAATGGCAATTGCAGTTATGACCTGAATTATCTGCAAAGAAGAAATTGTAAGGGCCACCTGCAAAATCTTATGGAAACCTATAGCAAATCAGCAGGAAATTTTTTATAGTAACAATCAGTCTTTACTTCCCCTAGCATTTATGGAATTGGTAGCAGTAAGAATGACCCATTGGTCCTGAAAAACTTGACAGAATAGTTAGAATTTTCCCTGCAATGTTATCATGGTTACTCATTCATAATCTGAAGTCCATCCATAAATCCCTCATTATGTTGATTTATAAAACTGTAGGAACATACCCAAGGACAAAAACAGGCCAATCGTGTATACTACTTGCAGAAGACCTTATTCCTTCTTCATGGTTAGTCAAGTACTCCTGAATTAACAGTGTAGCATTTTATCATTTATCATTCTGCCACTGCGTAACATTTTTACTGCATAAGCAGTTTGTTCTGGATGCTGCAGAGCACCTACATGGTTTTGCTCAGGAGAAATTGCAGTCTATATCAGACCGACAGGACATTAAGTACGTACATCTTGCAGGCTTTGATGCAATTCATCATTACAAAAAGTATTAACATGCATTAAAATGTGTATTTTGAGAGAAAATAAGCAGTGTCATGCCACTACTGAAAATTAAATTGCACTAGCATTATGGATGTCTAGCCATTTAGCCCAATGGCAGTTGCCTTAGGTTACGTGATGGGTTTTCCATGGAATTCTGTTGCATTGGCTAACGCTACTGGCATTGTGCTACAGGTCCCTTACATGAGCATAGTATAATTTGCATCGCTAGGATGACACTGTAGGATAGTGCCCAATTTGTTTAGAAATGTATATTTATTATTTTTAAACCCATCACATTGATGTGGAAATGGGATAGAACAGGGCTAACACATATATAGCCCAAGTGGATCTGTTTCCATGAAATCATGCACAGAAGAGGCAGACTAGTGAGTCAGCCTGGTCAGTGGCAAGACAGCCTCCTCAGGAAGGAGAAGGCCTGTGGCCTGGGATTATCCCTAATTTTACAGATTTCAGGCCTAAACTGCAGTTCTGGCAAGAGGATGTTTCTTCAGTATTCATGGCTGTGGAAGGAGAGGGCTTGTATTGAGCTAAAAGCTTTCAAAGCACCTTGTTGGTTTTTATTACTTGTTATTTGTGCAGCCTATTTGTGCACAATGCACACTTTTGTGCAACTGGAATTGTACTGTTGTTAAGTAACTGTTACAACATGTATTTTAGTATTTTATCTGATTTTTTTTCTTGAAGCAATTTATGCTTTTATAGCCATGCAAGGTAAAATTTCTAAATGAAGATGTGACCTGTGTCAGTCAGCTGGCAGTGTTACCCATTCAGAAGTGACATGTGACACAAATAGACTGGCACATCCATTTTCAGCTTATTTTTTGAATATTTCCATCCTGCTTTGGCCTTCTACAGAGTCTCCTAGGTGAGTGCTGATTAAATGCAAAAATACAGTGGGTTGGATCTGGATGCAGTCACGACTCTCTTCAGTCTCAGAGGATAAACAGAGAGAAGGATTATTAGATACTGGGTTCCTCAGAATACAGGATATAAATGTAACAAATAAATACTAAGCAAATTACTCACAGCAGGTAGCAAATGTAGCATTTTTATTACTGTTGCCTTCCTGGCTTCTGGCAGTTCACTACTTGAGCAAGTAGCTTCCATCCTTCTGTGGAAATAATAACTTGTCATTAATGCAGGGTAGAGAAGCAGTGATGAGAAGAGGGATACACATAATTAAGAATTATAAAAAGGAAAGCAAGAATACAGGAGGAAAATTCATACCAATGACAAAATGGTAACAGATGTAACATGGTCAGTGCTGCTAGTACAAAAGGTACATGAGAAAATACTAAATGGAAATAAGACAGACTGCAGTCCTATTCCCCCTTGCCTGGGAATAAGTCTATTTGAGCCTACTTTGCATAACACACCGGAGTCACTGTAGGTTATTTAGCCATGGTGTGCCAGGCTCCAATCTTAATATGCAACTTGGAATGTGACTGTGCCATGTCGCCTGTTTCTGATCACTGGGAGTTAACCAAGGGTTAAACATTCCTCTGTTTGTTGCCCAGCTATGCTAGCATTGCTTCAATACTCGTATTACCAGCAAGAGCTGAGCTTGGACAACATGCCACAACCCCACTGGGAGTTATGTATTCAAAATGGCACGTGGCACACTCTGCAGCTGGTTGTGGGACAAATTACCTAGCAAACCCCAGCATTTTAAGGTTTGGATCCAGGATTCATTTTCCACTGAGAGTGTCCCTCTACCTGATTTTCAGGGATCTCTTCTGCACCTAATTCAGCAGAGTCCCCAGCCCTCTGTGTAGCACTTACAGGAGGCTGGAGGAGCTGCTGCCAGGAAGAGGGGGCAGCAAAGTTAGTTTTCTAACTGTTTCCCCAATGTTGCCTTCTTTCCCATCCTCCTAGCCAGCAGAATTTTCCTCTTAAGTATTCCAAAACAGTGGCTGTAGGAAAGAAGGAAATAAATTTAACTCTGCTAAAACTTCAACAACTGTTCTGATCCTGTCCACAGCCAGTATCAATGAGGAGAACTTTGTCTTAGTCAACTGGCATCCCTCTGGAAGCACAAAAACAGCAGTGAAAAAAGTCAGCACAGAATCTACAAAAGAAGTGACACAACAAGATTCACACACCACGAAAAGGAATGCTATTAAATGTTGATTTAGAGCAAAGTCATATACTGCAGCTGATACTTATTTTCTATTGTAAACTTTTTAAATTCCATTTTGCAAGAAGATGGGATTAAAATTAGTTTAGATATAAATAAGCTATAAAATATTTTAAAGAACTATTTCTCTCCCCCCCCCTTTGGAAAGGCTGCAAATTCACAATCTACTACTGCATGCTACTTTAGCTTGAAGCTAAAGTGCAGCATTCTGTATCAGTTTTGTGAGGCAAAAAGTCACTTTCAGTGCCAGCTTTTACATCTGGTATGTGTATTTGTAATGAAGAGCCATACATTCCAGGGGAATATTGGCTGATACATTTCAAATGTCACCAGCATATTTGAAGTATGGCTCAAATAAAGTAGCTCAGAAGCTATTGAAGAAGTCACATGGACAATGAATATAACTGGTGTGGATGGCATGTATTGACATTAATACTAAGACACACCTCATTTCTCACTTAGGTTCACCCTTCCCCTCCCATGTAAAAGTTTCTGTGCATACACAGTATCATCAGCTTTGCTGTTGTATGCGCATATATCCATAAAACATATTGATGACTCGCATGTAAACATTAGAACATAGTGGTTTAACTAGATCAGCGATATATTTGTCAAACTCTGTGATCGTCTGCACCTTTACCAGCTGTTCCCACAAAAAACAAAGAAGTAGCAATAAGGGCAAAATGCTATGGAGAAAAGAGTAAGTTTCTGAATTTGGAGGCTTGTGCTCATCCTCTCCTCTCCCTCTCCCTCTCCCTCTCATCCTGTTCTCCTTGAGCAATGTCTAGGAGGTATAGGAATGTTCCTCCAAGGGAAAGGATTCTCCCCGCTCCTTCTGTATGTATCATAATGTGAGTACCCAAATATTCCTTGAAGAACAGGAAAAGATAAATCAAAAGTTGGGAAAGGGTTTCCTCCTTTTTTATGCTGAGCAATCCACCACCTTTCACTTACCCTTTTGGAAATAAAAGATTTTGAATTGCTAGGTAAGATTGCTTAAGATGGAGGCACCAGAACTGTGTTGGGCTGAAACATTAATACCAATATGTCCATGTCAGTTGCAGGCACTCATGAGTCTGGGATTTTCTTTTTCTTGCCCTTTACAGGAGCTCCAGGAGGCAGTGTCCAGCCATAGGAGAGCCACTAAGTATTCCCTCATTTGCCAGATTTGTGCGGGTACCAGCAGTTATAGAAACTAATGGTGCAATTCCATATACAGTACAATGGTATCTTGGCTGATGAATTTAATCCGTTCCAGTACTGGTAATGACCCAAACTGGTCATGAGCCAAGTCAAATTTCCCCATCAGGTTCAATGTAAATAAAGTCAATCTGTTCTGTAGCCATTTTTTTTAAATCACAAAAATTTGAACTGGGTGTGCTGGGGTGGGGAGATTGTGGGTGTGCTCAGGGAGGGAAAACGGGCACGATCGCGGGCGCGCTTTGGGGGTGTCTCCCGTCTCCCTTCTCCCAGCATGCCTGTGATTGTCACCCGATGTGGAGTTTGCAACCTGAGGCAAAATTTTTCAGAAATTTCTGTTCACGGCCTGATTTCGTCATGAACTGAGGTGTTCGTGAGCCAAGGTACCACTGTATATTGAAACAGAAAGGCATCCTACAACTCCCAGTATGCCTAAATACTGATGGCAGGGGCATGCTGGGAGCCGTAGGACTCTTCTCTGTTTAAACTAGCACGGATTGTATTTATCTGAATGGCCATCTGGGACATTTTTCAATAATATATAGTAGTATATTGAATTTGAATTTCCTACCATCAGCTGTCCTAATATTCAGGCAAGAATCGTAGAATAGTTGAGTCAGAAGGGGCCAAGAAGGCCACCAAGTCCAACCCCCTGCTGTTGCAGGACACCAGTTTACACCATCCCACTCAGGTAATTGTTTAATTGCTTCTTGAATGTTAATGTGGAAGAGCACACAACCTCTCTTGGCTGCTGGTTCCACTGTCATGCTGCTTTCAGTCAGAAAATTCTTCCTTGTGTCTAGCTTGCATCTGGTGTATTGTAGTTTAATCCATTGTTCCATGTCCCACAGTTTGAGATGAGTGAGAATAGGTTCCTTCCTTCCTTCTTTGCAACAGCCATTGAGGTACCTACAGAGTGCTATAAAGTCTCACAGAGTACCTCACATTGAGGTACCTACAGAGTGCTATAAAGTGTATAACGATTGTCATACACTTTAGCTCTTGGTGTAAAAAATGCTTCTGTAATAATAATAATAGTAATAAAATAGTTCTGAAGTCTAACTAGAACACCTTCCCATTAAGGATAGTTTGAGGCATACTTTGACAGAAAAACTCTCAAAACTCCTAGCTTTCCCCAGCTAGCTACAAACTGTGCCCTAGATTTTTCAACATAAGTGTAACAGATGGTATTATATTTAAGAGCAATGAAATAAATGGGCACTCACAGCACTGTTCTTCTCTTTCCTTTCTTTTGGCAATTTGAAACTTCTGGACTTCTCTCCTACCTTCGAGCACTCCAGTTCTTAAGCTCCTTGTGTTGCAAGAGTAGAATGAACAAAATTGACGAAAGCAACTTTGCAAAGAGATGACTGTTCTGGGGAAGGAATCATATGACACTTATCAACATGTTGACACTTGTTTTCAGGAAACGCACACACACTGCATGTCTTAAATGGGGAGGCGAGCAAATTAAATGTTTGTCCAAGCTAATTTAGTATGTGCTTGTATTTCATTTTTATTTGAGTAAAAATCCTCCCATTTTGCTGGCAGTCTGGAAGAAAAAAAACCCTTCACTCTCTGTTTAGGTTTCTCCAAGTAGGGTGGTTTAATAATGCAGAGCAGCAATTGTAGGTGAGAGAGAGATGAAACCGACGGAGGATCTTTATTCAGAACCATGCACATGGGATAGCAGATATCACCCAAAGTTGACATCCAACTCTGCCAGTGTACATAAAAGCAAAAGAATTTATAAAACAAGGGTTATAGACCCATCAATACATAGCAAGTTCAATGAAAATTTCCTCAATTAGACATAAAGAGCATGAGTCCTAAATTTCAAGCTGCACCACAACCTTAACACTCTGTTTCTTCTTTATCTGTAGTGACATTCCATTCCACATTGTTTCATACACTTTCTTTTCTTGAAACATTATTTTCTTGAGAAACTTTATTTAATCAAAAGGCTTTGTTTGCCTTTCACAACATATATGGGTATTTTCCCACCAGACCTAGTTGACCAGAAAATATTTGAAGCCTGAACATTTTCTACAGTGGCAAAAACTACTTTTTTTGTACATGCTGTTGCAATTTCTGAAATAGTTTGCATCCATTTCCCCCCTTGGTAACTTGAGAGTGGCTCTTTCATATACCCTTTGCAAAGAGTATGGTGAATACTGAGCTTGAAAGTATATCTTTTCAGCATTATTTAAATTGGTTTTTAAACACAAGTTTGTATCTATATCAGTTTTATATCAACACCTCAATTTTTTTAGTTAAGATTGGCTCCTCAAGTATTATGTAACTATTAAGATTCAAACCAGAAGTACAATATGTAGCAGTTTTGCAGGAAGAAATGCCTAGGACTCTTTCAGGGAAGGTATGACAACTCATCATTAAAAAAAAAAAAGAATATGTTGCAGTTGAGCTATAAGAGCATTGTGGTTGGCCCTTGTTTGGGTACATAAAGGAGGAAGTGACTCTATTAACATTGAAAATGTGCTAAACATCAGACAAAATGAAGTGTTTCTGCAACAGGCTTTATCTTGGTTCCCTACAATTGTTTATTTTCATGCCAAGCTTCATGCATATACTCTAGGAATTCTTAACAGGCTGTTTCTCTAGATTACAGAGCATTTCCCTACGCAGCAGAAGTATAACCTATGCTTTGCTGCTCCTGCCACGTTTATCCCTATTGTAAACCCCATGAATACGTGTTGGCATCTAAGAAGCCTCTATTCCTACAGTCAGCTATAATATAACAGGTTATTATAAACCACTGCTAGCTTAGAGCTAGGCAAACCACACAGCCAAAATGGTGGAGTAGTTCTTTGCTGACAACTTACCCATAGTTCTACATTGGATGTGCTGGAAAGGTTTTCCCTGACAAAGGTCACAATAATATCCTTGCACTTTATTTCAAGCATGATCAAGGAAAAATGTTTTAGCAAATGCATTCTGCTGTGAGTTTGAGTATTGTTATATCTTTTTTTCTTGGTTTGTGTTAGTGGTGCTTTGTCTGGAGATTAGTCCCAGTTTAATCAATGCCCAAGGGCCAACTTTACAATCTTTTTATGTGCTGTGTTTACTGCAAAGCTTCTCTTGCAAAGTGCAACTGCAGAAATGTGTTGCATTCTGTTTTTAGAGGGCACTATTACAACCCCAACAGGCCTGACTAGTGTAAAAACCCTCTGCAGTACTGTTTCCATGGAAGATATTCTGGGAGTTCTGTAACAGACGAATCAATATGGGAAAGGCAGATTGTCTTAAACACCATTGTTTTACTTGAACTGGATGGGAGCAAAAATAAGGGGACACAGAATACTTAGCAGTTACTGTTCTTTACAGTTTCCCTTTTCTTCAAATCTGTTATAGACTAGTCTTCTTCACTGCAAGGCTTGACAGCCACCAGTGGGCTCCCAAAAAAAGGAGAATGTTGGAGAAATCTGCCAATTAGACATGGGGGGAGAAGGCCAAGAAGAAACGAGCAATGTGATTGGCTAGCTGCAGAGCCCTGCGCACATGCTGGAGGGGAAAACCAAAAGGTGAAGTTAAGCGCATTCTGCCCCCATACAGGGTGGCTTTGCAGCATTGAGTAAATCAGAATGCTCTGGCACTAGCGAGGAACGATCATCCCAATTCAATGATCCCATTGGATTTTTCCTATTTGGAGAAGATAGAGGCGGCCTTGCCTGGATGACATGGAAAGGGATAATAGGAGAGGGCTGAAGTGATCTGTGGAGGATTCTGATGCATCGCATCAGCGCTTGACCCACGTGGCACTGCCTGGCTCCAGGGTAAAAAATATTTAAGGTTACTGCCATGAAGAATCTCACATAAGAACTACTCACCCCCATATTAGTAAAGTACTAGTCTTGGTGCTAAATTAGGATAACCAGCCCTTTCTCAAACTTTGCTATCTTAGGGACAAACTAAGTTTGTGTATGTATATTAATGCACTGGCATGGGTGGAAGACATCTAACTCCCCCCCGTCCCCCCCCCATATTGTGCTCCCGGTTAACACGCCCCGCTAAGCTGCTCTTGCGTGAGTTGCTGTCCCAGATGAACCAAGAGTTACGTTAAGGCGTTGGAGCACAGGAACAGGAAGCAGTCATAACCGGCTACGGATGGGAACATACCAGGAATACCAGAGTCCCAAGACAAAGGAATCAAAGAACACAACGCAGCATACAAGACACTGGTAACACACATTCCAGTTCCCAAGGTCCAAGCCACAGGTTGTATTAAGCGCATCTTCAGCTTTGCGTGTTGCAAAGCAGCATTGCCCCAGATCTAACTCACAGGCGAGGGTGAATTAACACTTTCCCCTGCTGCCCGGAGGGAACTCCCCGCAGTCTGCCCCGTTGCTTGCCCAGGAAGGAAAGGCTTTCCTGCCACGATATTATCCTCCAAAGGCCATTATGTCCTGACATCGTATCGATTTCAAGCCCAGTTCTTTGCATGACTCGGACCCGCTCCCTACATGCTATCCTGTACCCGCAGCTGCCGCGGTAGCTTGGCTGTTACGCAAGCACAGCACGCACACGCCCTTAGCCAAATACAACGACGAGAAAGCTACATTTCTTTCCAGTCAGTCCTCATTATCTCTCTTTTCCTCTCATTATTACATTATTGAAGAGAATACGAAGAAACAGCAAGCCGACGCGGCCCGTTGGCCCAGCCACTCCTAGCGGCCAATTGGGCCCGCCTTCCACCGCTTCCCGCCACGAAGAGCAATGGAAGAAGTCCCGCTAGTCGCGGCGGATTTGCCCGCGTGCGTCAGGCAAGCGAAGAGGAAAAGGATAGCCGGTCCTCCTGCGCCTGAGGGAACACTGAACTTTTGCAATGGCTTTGGGTTGGAGAGGAGCGGGGGCGCCACGTAGCAAGGGGAGGAGAGAGCTCTCCCGAGGGGGAAAGCAGCAGACGAACTGGAAGCTCTAGCCCGTTCGTTGTCTGGTCATCCGCCTCCCTCCTCTCCCTCTGTACGATTTGGAGGGCCTTCTCGTCGTGCGCGGCTTTGCAGCAGGGCTTCATGGTTCATGCCGTTCACACGCACAGACAAGCGGCGTCACGCCCCGAACTAACCGCGTCGGCCAGGAAGCCCGCCGAGCCCTTCTCTTGCATGTGAGGGAAGCTGGGTGCCGCTCTCCTTGGGGCTGGCTCCTCCCAGTTGCGAGAGGAGAAGGGGCCGGGATTTTTATTTGCGTCCTCCGATACCCAGCCCCCTCTCCACGTTTGCAGCTTTGGGAAGCCGGGATTTCGGCGGGGCGCCCCTTGACTCGATTCCTCGCACTCGAGCTTGGCTGCGGAAGGGCCAGGAATGCCGTCGGGCCAGAGGACGCGCCGCCGTCGCTGCTGCTCGCCGCTGCTGCTCGCTTTGCTAGTGAGCTGCGTGGCGTGTCAGGCTCCGCCGGTGCCGGCCGCGGAGACCCCCTGGGACGGCAAGGACGTGTTCATCGAGCGCAACTACGTGCCCCAGCAGTGCCCGCGCACCGTCGGCTCCGGCGACTTCGTGCGCTACCATTACCACGGCGCCTTCCCCGACGGCAGGAAGTTCGACTCCAGGTAGCCCCCGGCCTCATAGCTGCTCGACCCGGGGGAAGGGGAGCCGCAAACGAGACGAGCCCCCTCGGGGGCTCTCTTACTTCCAGGGAGGTGCGCGCTGGCTTGCAGCTTGGGGGCGATAGCTCGGTGGAGGAGCACGTGCTTTGCATGAGGATCCGAGGTTCGATCCCTGCCGTGCTTCTCCCGGGCGAGGAGGGTCTGAGGAAATCCCCTAGCCCGCACCTGAGCCCTGCCCGGCTCGTTCGGATCAGGCGATACCGAGTGCTGCATGAACGTGAAGTCTTGATTATGTTGGCAGCTGTGGGAGAAATTCCAGGGAACAGCCCTCCGGGGAATGCCTCCTTCCCAGCGTTTCAGTATTCCCTAAGATGCATGTGACAAGGGGCTGCTCTCAGGGTTGCAATCTGGATAAAAGATGTGCATGCTTGTGCCTGCGAAGATGCTGCATCACTTTCCCCAGTGCGGGAAGCAGTGGGGCACTGATTCATGCAATACAATAAAGGCACTTTTGTTCTACCTTTGTATTTCTGTATGAATGCATATATTTGGAATGGATATAATTTTGAACACACTCCATTTCATATGCAGGAGGGGGCTCTCACGCTCAATATGGGTTTCCCAGGGGTTCGCCGCTGTGTGAACGTAAAGCTGGAGTAGCTGGACCCTGGGCCTGATCCAGTAGGGCTCTTCTTTGGTCTCTATGGACCCGGAAGACAGACTGATTTTCACTGTATCATGGATGCACCATGTGTGTTCCTACAAGTCGGGTGTAGAATGCATCTAACTGTATCATCATGTTAGACTATGTGCCAGGATTTGCCTGTGGTAAGTAAAGGTAAAAGGAAAAGCCAACCATTTCAACTGAGGAAGTGATCTGGTT
The DNA here is from genome assembly GCF_004798865.1 of Varanus komodoensis. Classification (NCBI taxonomy): domain Eukaryota; kingdom Metazoa; phylum Chordata; class Lepidosauria; order Squamata; family Varanidae; genus Varanus; species Varanus komodoensis. The sequence goes on along the minus strand of NW_025335269.1, from coordinate 16,107,445 downwards.
AACAGATGTAGTGCAGATCATCAAAAGTTCCCATATAATCATTTACACTAACTTGACTGTTCTGTGTGAAAATAGTTTTTTGGCAAAATTCAAGACATCTTAGAATATTCATTTTTTCAGAAATTAGATTTGTATATTCTCTATCTTATTCTAGAAGAGTATCTGTCCTAAGCCATGGTTACATATATGCCAAATAATTCCCTGAATAAGTACTGATTTAAAAGATTTGCTTACAATTTGCTTATATTAGCATGATGCATTCAACAGAGGAGAAAGTACACCTTTGTGCAACAGTGAATAATTACGTATGAAGATTCTTTTTTGTCCTTAATCAACTACGTGTTCATTGTATCAAGAATTTCTGACTTCCGTTGTTTGTCAGAGGGTGAAAAGAACTCTGTCTGACTTTTCAACATCATGGTCCTACTATTTTTCATAACAAAGATACCCTGTATGCTTTTTTCTCAGACCCAAATCTGGCTGCCTTGGGATTCTCATATGGCTGTGCCTCTCTTTCCCCAGTTTTGATGTTTCATTGTTTTCCTGGCTTTTGCTCAGTTTTGCTTAGGTGCATGGCAGTAAATGCTCTAAATGAAAATATGCTATCTGCTGGAAGAATGAATGCTGAGAGTTTCTGTAAAATTAAATTGAACCTTTGGGCAAAAGAACTTCCATGTCCTGCTTCAAGCTTTCCTTGTAGGAATGACATTCCAGTCTCTTGACCATGATAGTTGTACTTTCTTGCATCTTTTGCAACCCTTTTGAGAGGGGGCAGCTAGACCTGTGCCCAGTAATCCAGTTAGAGTTAGCTAGCTTTCATGACTTTTAAACAAAGATTTACATTTGCATGTCTATATTTATTAATTTTACGTTGCTTTTCTGTTAAAATTGGTGTTTAAGGCAGGTAATGATGGAATTCAGATAAAACAGCAATTAAAATGTTAAAACTCATAAAATAAAAACAATTCCAGTAAACATTATAACTAAAACATATTAATAAGAGGGCAAAAATGGTACCTACCAGATTAAAACCTACTTCAGCAGCATATTCTGTCTGAATAAAAATGTACTGTATTTGTTTGTTTGTTTTTTCATAAACCACTGGAAAACTACTAGGACACTTGGAAAATTGCTTACCATGCAGTGCTACACATCAGGAATGGGGAACCTCTGTTTTGGACATGAAACACAGCTTGCAGGGATTCCACATTTGGGTCCTTCTCCCCAGTGCCTATCCCTTTCACCTGCTCCAGCACCAAAATAGAGAGGGGAAAAAGGCTTAATTTGGCAGCAGATCAGAAATAAGCTGTTTCCCCAAGGCAAGTGGGGAAGGGGCTTATCTTCTGCAGAATGAGCATACACACTTTCACCTGTCCTAGCACCAAGAGTTGTTCTTCCATTCAGAGGAGGGGAAAGTGCTTACCTCCAATCAGAAGCAGCATTGCATTAAGCAAATCTGTTCCCTCAGCTAATATGCATGGAGTTGAGGGGGTGGGACTGGGAAGGGTGAACATGTGTGCAAGTGAAAATATGTTTGTGGGAGGGATTGCATGCAATCAGAGACTCCACCGACATTGAGCAACGACCTTACTGCTGGAATATAACCCTCAGTGTCTTGGTCTGGAGCAGTTTGGTGCTTAGGCCAAAAATGCTTCTGTTATGCATGCTTGCTTGTGAGTAACTTCCATTGAATTCAATGGGACTTCTGAGTAGACATGAATAGCATGACACTGTAAATAAACTACGCGTTACAGCATATAACTCATTACTGATCACAGCCATGGCTTTCTAAGGGGATGAAGCCTGTCTTTGTGGTCAAAGGTCTGGAAAGTCAAGTAAATGTTTGTCAAGTCAGTATCACTATTCATCCTGTGCTTGGACTTGAGGGCTCTGAGAAGAGTTCTTTTAACTGGTACATTTTTAAAGGAAAATTAGTAGAATGTACCAGTACTGTAATACAAAAATAATAGGGCTGGATCTCTATTGTTAAAAAGCTGCATGGTCAAGTACAGATTCTCTTGCTTGTTTTGTAACCTTCCTTTAAATCACTTAAGTGGAACTCATGGATCCCTAGAAATTTATGCACCACAGTTTCAAAGCCTATGAGTTAGACAAATTCATGGAGGATTGGTCTTTCAACAACTATTAGCCATGATAGGGCTGAGGAAAGGGTAAACATTTTCAGCCTCAATGACATGTATGAATAAGATTTAAATGAATTGCAAAGGAATATGCAAGTAAAATATCTTATCTCTTTCTAGCTATGACAGAGGTTCCACATTCAATGTGTTTGTGGGTAAAAACCAGCTCATTGCTGGAATGGACAAAGCACTTCTTGGCATGTGCGTGAATGAGAGGCGATTTGTAAAAATTCCACCACATCTTGGCTATGGGAGTGAAGGAGTTTGTAAGTATGAGGATGCTGCATACAAATGAAGAAAACAAAGTAGCCTGTTCAAAGGGGGAGTTTAAAACAAAGGTTGCAAAAAGTTTCATGTGTGGGTTTCTTCTTGTGGGTTTCATGTGAGTACTAGTGGTATTCATATGACATACCTGTGGATCTGAATGTACAGATGAGAAGGAAGTGGATTCAGGTCAGTGCTCCCCTGCTCACAAATTTTGTATTTTGATTAGATGCTCCAAGCTTCTGAGAAACACACAAGTCAGATGTAGGGCCAATGAATCCAATCTTGCTCTATTTGCATTGGCATATGTATGTGCACAGGTGTGTAGTATCAATACAATTAAAGAGTTCTGATTAATATAGGCAGGAGTGGAATGACTAGGTACAGTTGTTGTCTAGGAGGTTGAAGCTTCCTTCCTCTTGCAGTTCTTAGGTTTTTGGAAAACGTCCTTCATTTAAGAGAAGTAAACTTCTAGTGATAAATTTTGTAGAGAACATAGTATGACAAAATCTGCAGTGATTTCCTTTGTGCAGTTGAAGTTATGATTCTCGTTTCTGTATATATTGTTCTTCATGTCCAGTGTGGGTTCCAAAATTAGTATAATGTGGTTCTTCAACAGTGATGACCTGGGACACTGCCATAGTGGAAAGTCAAACCAAGCTTCAGGCTGATTGTTTCCCAAATGTCTTAATAGCTGAGGCACACCTTTTTTCTGAATTAAAATTGGAGCCATGTGTCTTTCTGACCGCTCCAGAGGTTTGCATTTGGGATGGGCAACTTATAGTCCTCCTGATGGCATTTTTGGCCTAAAGCTCTGAGCAGCCCCAGCCAGCATAGCCAGTGGTGAGAGGAGTTGTAGGCCAAAATGTTTGGAGGGCCACAGACTGTCTACCATTGTTTTAGAGTATAGTAGATGGAGAATTATTCCCTCTCTACCACCCCCATTGAAGACCACTCAAATTCATTTCTACATGCTTGGTGATCTAATGGTACTTTCTAACTGGGAAGAGGCAAGCCCAGAGGCACAACATATAACCTCCTCTGTGGGCAGGGAATTCTTGTGTGTCTTTGTTTTGGGAATGATGCCACATCTGATGCAGAATTATGCGAGGGAAGAATTGGAAGGAGGTAAATCCTGAGCATTGAAAAGCACAGACATACAGAAGGAACATCTTCTAAAGGGTAACTCCTTGGCATTGCAAGATCCTTTTCATGTATAACAGCAGTTCTTTTTGTCACACATTTAGGAAGGATGGCAATGAGGATGGCACAGCTCTTCTTGCCATTATGTGCTCTCCAATTGGAGTCTGGTTACACGTTCGTTAAAACAGTCCAGTGTGGGTTAGTTTACACATAGGGGCTGTTGCATTGACCTCTGGGTGCCATTTTTGTATGGTGCCAACTGGCACATGGCTTGCTCTGTGTGTGTGTGCTGTGCAAACCTAGGTGGCAGGAGACATTTGAGCCCTCAACCCTAAATCAAGCCATGGGTTAGTTGAGTTCTCTGACCCTCAAACAACTCCTGTCACTTAGGTTCATGTTCCTGTTAAGCTGGGCTCATGGCACAATGTAACAGCACCCATGGGTGAATTATCCCAGGGTGGGCTGGCCTTTGGCTACTAAAAATCCTCTTGAATTTGTCCTCTTGCTCCCCCTTTTGGTCTATTCATTTGTTACTCATGAAACATCCCTAATTGCTGTGTATCAGAAGCATCTGCAATATCCTTTTCTGCCTCGGTTGCCATTTCTGGATATATGTAAGGAAATGAAAAGCATTTGGTCTTTTTAACTTTTAACTTTATTGTGTGGGAGAGCTAAATTGTCCATCTTGAGAAGTTTCCCAAAATTTGCATCTCTGATTTATCTACAGAAGCTATAGGAACAAGCATATAAATGAAACCCACCAAGATCATTTGGAAACCAGAAGCTTGTAGTTCACTAGAGAGTTCTGTCTGGGAAGAAGACTTTTATGGTTCACTGTTGACCTTTTTGTTTATTCTTCTGATGCTTACATTAATGCAACATTGCCCTTGCTTGTAATTTTGTATTTTATTTTATTAATAGTAGGTGCTGTAACTTCAGTTGTGATTTAAATGCTCTCTCGGCCAGTAGGATAAGGCAGGATATAAAGATCTAAAATACAGCAATGCTGTAAGAGTTCTTTGTCTCTCAATTTATAAAATTACTACTTTAAAGAGTTAATTCAGGGTGCAATCATATGTATATTTAGACAAAAAAAAAAGTCTGGGGGATGCTGGTATATATTTTTTCTATCTGAACATTCATATGATTGTATGGTAAGGCTGCAGTCTTACAGACTTTTACCTGGGAGTAATTTAGATTAAATGAGAATTGTCTTCTGAGAAGGGGCGGCATAGAAATGTTATAATAATAATAATAATAATAATAATAATAATAATAATAATATGTTTAGAGTTGCATTGTATTTTTGTTGCATTTTTGCATGGACCTGGAGGGAGAGGAAAGGGTGGTAAAGTCTGCTTCTGCCAGTATGCCTAAATCTGCCTGCAGCCCAGTGTGACCTTTATACTAGTATTTGGTTAAGTAATAGAGTTATTTTAATATATTTTGCATTTACAGCTGGTGTAATTCCTCCAGATTCAGTACTTCATTTTGATGTGCTTTTGATTGATATTTGGAATTCTGATGACCAAGTTCAAATTCATACTTATCACAAGCCAGAAAATTGTTCAAGGACAGTTCAGGTGTCTGACTTTGTTAGATACCATTACAACGGGACTTTTCTCGATGGAACACTGTTTGACTCAAGGTAAAGTCTATTTTTTGTTTGTTTGTTCGTGTTTTTTCTAGAGTAGCAAGAGTAATAAGGATAGTAAGTGATTAATTTGAAATGAAAACATCTTTGCTTTTGTGTAACTGATTTGTTGTTTTATACCTTCATAGATATGTAACACTGTGTATAACAAGTGCTATCAGTTTCTGTTTGTGTTGACTCTCCCCTCTCCAAGATTTCCAATATTGCTTTAGCTCCCAGTGCTAAAATGAAGATACTGAGTAAAAATAACTGGTGTGTACCCATATTTTCAGTCATAATAGGATGCGAACATATGACACCTATGTGGGAATTGGTTGGCTAATTCCTGGTATGGACAAAGGTCTCCTTGGAATGTGTGTAGGAGAAAAGCGCATAATCACAGTACCGCCTTTCCTGGCATATGGAGAAGAGGGAGATGGTAAATACCAGCTTTGTTTATCTTCATTTACAAAGATGATCTCAACACTTAAATCAACATAAGATTTTTCCACAGAATGTGAATTCACAGTGATTTTCTTTTAGTCAAAAGCAGCTGACCAATCAATAAACATAATTGATTGGCTCTTGAACTTTTTAAAAAAATCTATTTATAGGTGAAGAAAGTTTTATTTACCATTTTCTTTTAATGTTTGTTTCTAGCTAGTTAACTGACAGAATAATAAGGCTGTTGTTGGCAAAAGAACATTGTTTTAAATTTTCTTATCCCTTTTCCACAAGAGCATACCGATTATAAGATTTGGGACAAGAAGTGTCCTGGATTGGAACAATTCTTGCACATTCTTTTGGAATGTGTGAATAGTCTCATTTTTTCCTGGTAAAAGGTATTTTCTGCTGTTTCATGGTATTTCATGATATGATAAGGCTCTGATAATAGCCATTACTGTAACCAAATTGCAGCAGTTGGTTGTACACGTTAATGGAAGTGAAGGTTATTGGCATGGAGAGGAGATTGTTGGGGCATGTTAACTCATGCTAAAGATATCCTTAGACTAGGCTGCTGAAAAGCAGGAGCAGAGAAAATGGAAATACAGCAGTTGATAAGTTAATTTGTTTTCATGAAGGGCCTGTAATGAGCAACTGATAATCTGCACTGTACTGCATTATATTGTATTATGTAGTAGGGGTGGCAAAGCCAAGGCTGAGGAGCTGCATGCAGCTCTTTGAACTTATTTTGTGGCTTGGCACTTGCTGTGGGCAGCCGCCTGCCATCACCACCCATGGACACCCTCAAAACGTGACGGTTACCATACGTGGCTCTGGCATTGAGCAAGTATGGCCACCCCATAATATAGTGAGCTGAATGAAAAGTGTGCTTTTTAATATTTGAAATGTCTGTAAGGAGGGCTTAAAAATTCTGTTATTTAATAAATGCAAGAATAAATGGCACAGAAGTGGTTTTTATCAATGGTACTTGTTATGGTTGCTTTTTATAATTGATAAACCTGGAGATCTTTTATATTGTTATTTATTTTATATTGTTATATTGTTATATTTGTACTTTGTCTTATGTTGAGAGCTGCCCCGAGGCTTCGGCGAATGGGGCGGCATAGAAATGTTTTAATAAATAAATAAATAAATAAATAATTATATGCTTGAAGAATAATTGCATGTTATTTAAGCCACAGAGGGAATAACAAGCCCTTTTGAGCCCTGCTTAAATGGTGTTCCTGCTGGATCTGACCATATGTGACCTTTTCAGTATTTCTTACCTTGTTAATGTAATTCAGAATTACTGACTCATATTGTAGCGGGACCTTGAAACATATCATTGGAAGAATTACTTTTTTTATGATCCATGTGCAGTGAAAGTGCTTAGAGAGGAACATACTTTCCTGGAATGGTAATTTTGATCACAATGAAACTTCTGAGGTGAACATACCTAGAAATGGGCTGCAAGCATAATTAAAATAACCTGTAGGGTTATGTGAAGTAGTTTATCCTATGCTAATTAATAGGACATTGTTTAAGAACTGGTAGAGGGGGAATCAGCAAAATTAGGTTAGCATGGAATTGATGTGTTGGGTTAGCTTGAATTTTTCTGGATCTTTATACTGACTTAGGGGTTGATTTTACGATGATGAACCTAAGTTCCTGAACTCCCAGGCTCACGTTTATCAATGCAGAATGGGAGGAGCATTGGAGGTGATTATCAGCAGTCTAGCAGTGCATTTTGGAGTGGGATGAGGAGGCTGGAGAAGCTTCAGGACACCTCATATCCTGGCTGCTAATTTCTCCCTCACCCCCGGTTATTTGAAGAGCAACTGATACAGTGCTTTCCATGCTGCTTGCAAGGGGACAGTGCAAGAGGGTTTATTCCCAGCCCTGAGAAATGTGTCTGATCTTGGAGCCAAGAATCCAAATGATCCCATGGAGCCTCAAAGTCTAGGTGTCTTAGGATCATTCTCTTAATTGAAGCATGTATATATTTGTGGGGTTGGCTTGATTTTTTTTCTGAAATATTGCACTGATAATTGCCTGTTGTTTGCATTGCTTACAGGCAAAGAAATTCCTGGTCAGGCTTCTCTTGTTTTTGATGTGGCCCTCATAGATCTCCACAACCCCAAGGACAGCATCACTGTGGAACAGCAATATGTGCCTGAATCCTGTGAACGCAGAAGCCAAGTTGGGGACTTCCTTAGATATCACTATAATGGTACCCTTCTGGATGGCACATTGTTTGATTGCAGGTACCCAGGTTACTACAACTACAGTTTTTGCTTCCTGTTCCTGCATGGGTCCTTAGTAGCTTCTAGCTGTTTTTTGTCAGCTGTTTTAAAAGCTCTGCGGAGGCTGCCTGTAAATGTCTTCAACCATGAATACATATTGAGAGAGCCTCTTTCCAAAAATAGAACCTTCATTTCACCTAGTCAAACTGGAGGGGATTTGTCATGAACTTTTCTCTTCACAGTAATAGACTAAAATAATAAATGTGCCAAATTCAATCATGTCATTGCTCCTTGTTTGATTGGATTGCTACTTTTACTATCAGAAGGTCCATTATACAGGGGGTGAACCACTTGTGGCTGTCCAGATATTTTGACCTACAGTGTTCATGCAGGCTAGGGCTGAAGGGAGTTGTGGACCAAAACATCTAGAAGACAACAAGTCTTATATCAATAACCTTTTTCCCCCTAAGTTACTGAGAGTGGAGGGAGGGAGGATAAACATGTTATCTAAATTGCCAGGGGAGGGGTTGTGGGGATTGTACCTATAAGAGGTCCTATTTTTTTTGCGGTGGTACTAAGTATACATGTGTACTGATAGTGGTCTCAATAAAGCAATGTCTTTTCTGTAGCTACTCACGGAATCGAACATATGATACTTACATTGGGAAAGGTTATGTGATTGCTGGGATGGACGAAGGCTTGCTTGGTGTATGTGTTGGAGAGAAGAGGAGAATAATTATTCCACCTCATCTTGGGTATGGAGAAGAGGGAAGAGGTGAGTGCAGCTTTTAATTTAACACATTCTTTCATAAGGATTGTGCAGTTCAGTCATTCTGCTTTTTTATTTTAAAGTTTTAAGGACTAATGTAGTACATGATACATGTGTGTGATGCTTCCATCAGGGTTTTACTTAGGCTTGCTGTAATCCTACAGTATCATGTAGATGGGCTTGGATATCACAATAACCCAAATTCAGTCACCTGTGGACTAAATCCACTGGATTGACTTGATGTACAAACCACATAAGTGAAGGTCAGGATACTGCAAATTTGTCAGCTGTCTAGCCAAGTCTTTGCTTATAGGTTTGATGGACAGTCTGTCCCACCTTTCCATATACCAGATGCCTATAATGATGAATGAATAATTAATGTTTTACATATCTGAAAATATTATTAATTTTAGAAGTATTTTCCAAAAATAATATTAATCTAAGGAAGATATATCATAGTATTAGCCAGGCACAATTGTGGTTATTTACCTCTGTAGTGGTGGGAAAATTATTTTAGGTTGCAATCATCTGGCTTTCAGGAGGACATCCCAGGGGCCATAAAAGAGATTGGATCTTCTGGGATTGGAAAGAAAGGTCCACCCTCAGAGAGGAAGATCCAACCATGGATCCATCCAGATCCTGTGGAAACTTCTGTTGCCCTTCCTCATGTTTGAGTTCTGAAATGAAGAGGGATTAAAAAAGCAGGAAAGGGCAAAGACTGGGGCCTTATTTCCAATGCAGCTAAAGCCCTGAAGCTGGTACAAATAATTTCTCTAACTGTGCATGCAAAGAGAGGAAAATAGATCAACCCCCCAACCTCTGAAGCTGGGAAGGAAGGAGGAAAGGAAGGAAGAAGGCGTGAGCTTCTCCTGCACTTTTGTCCTGATAGCAGGAACTCAGCAGGACTTTGGATATATCAGAGGCTCTGACACTTGAGCATTCCTACCCTTCAGGCAGGATTGTCCTGTATAAATGAACCTGATGATAAGGTTTTGAAATTCCAAGTCTGGCCCATGTAACAACAAGAGAAATATGTGTACCAGAAACATACTGTGTACAGCTTTGATTAAACAAGGGAGAAACACAGTACAGGGAAGATGCTGGGATCTTACTTGATCCCTCAGTGGAAAGAAGCACTACTGAAAGTATTGAGATGTAAAAATGCTTTTAGCTGTTATGGAATTGTTGAAAGAGGATTCATGTACAAGCCTTTTTGTGGACTTCTGTAGCAATGGTAGAATTGGTGACTTGTGGATCTCTTTCACAGTATAATACAGATTTTAACATGGAGGTGCAAAATAAACACGAAGTTCCTGAGTGATTTTGTTACTCAAAATGCCCAGGGCACACATTATGCCTTGTTATCTGTAAAGCCTAAAAGCTTGTAGTAGATTTTAGCTGCAGGTTAACCCAATACAAGATAATGATTTCATCCACTTAAATCTTTCTGGTTCTGTTAAATTCTTATCACTGCACTCATGCTCCCAGACAAAAGAAAAGCTGATAATGTAGTTGCCAAGTATCTCATATGCCCCTTACCCCTTAGACACTGTAGTGTCTGCTGCTATCTGCCATTTCAGGCATCCTCTAGAGGGCCCACTAGAGGGCTTATCCCTAGTGGATATGGGGGTCCTGCTGTATATAGGATTTTTGCAAATGGAAAAATATAGCATGCCTTAAATCTCAAAAGCCTATTCCATGCCATTCAGGATGAACTTAAGAAGTCCAGTTAAGCAAGTCTTATTTGTTTGGGCAGTACATATTTTGAGTCTCCAGTTTATGGGACATCTAATCAGAAAGAGTGGCTAGCTTCTTTTTGTGTGATTATTATTACAGGAAAGATTCCAGGTTCTGCTGTGTTGGTCTTTGACATTCATGTGATGGACTTCCACAATCCTTCAGATTCTGTTGCTATTACTACCCATTACAAGCCTAGCAACTGCTCAGTGCTGAGCAAGAAAGGTGATTACTTGAAGTATCACTACAATGCCTCACTCCTAGATGGCACTTTGTTAGACTCAACGTAAGTATATTCTTTGACATTGCTTAACTATAGAGGTGTGAAACTAGGGAAAGTAGTTTATACATGTCAGTAAAGTCTGGTTACGTATTCCTATGTATTATTTGTATTCACTTAAAATAGGTATGAGAATGGTATGATAGGAAGGGATAGTAGAATCCCTGTGCCTATGGAATGCGCCCCCTAGAGAGGTGGGCCTGGCGCCGACGTTATATGCTTTTCAGTGTCAGATCAAGACCTTTTTATTTTTCCGTAATTCTAATGTTTAATATTTTAACTATTAAATAGTTTTATTCTCAGTTGTGGATTATTTTGTATTATTTGGGTTTATATGTATTTATTGGATTTTGACTTGTAAGTTGTTCAGAGACCTGCAACATATTGGATGGGGTAAAAATACCCAAAATTATATGAATGAATGAATGAATGAATGAATGAATGAATGAATGAATTAGACTGTGCTTCCCCAGCATGGTGCCCTGCAAATTATTTGTACTGTAATTCTTACCCAATGTTGCTAGTGGTCAGGGATTATGGGAATGCTGAGCTAGACTATAACCAGTTCCCTTTCTGGCCACATTTGCAAGTGATCTTAGCAAAAGTAATAATACAGGGAGCCACATACACTTTGAAAAAGAGGAAAGTGAAATGCCAGAAAGATGAAAGGATGTGGTACTTTTATTCTAGTCCATGAAACTATTTTCTTTTGCAGGTTCATTCTTGGCAAAACCTATAATATAGTTCTAGGTTCTGGACAAGTTGTATTGGGAATGGATATGGGTCTCAGAGATATGTGTGTTGGAGAAAAAAGAACAGTTATTATTCCACCCCATCTTGGTTATGGCGAGGCAGGAGTTGGTAAGTGTGTAACACTCCACATACTCCAGGTGTTTAGGAGGCCAAATCTAAGAAATCTATGTTCACCGATTTATAGTAATTTAATTTCATCAGTCAGTATAAAGAAATTTATACTGATTGATGAATTTCTCGTGTTCCTCTGCTGTGGGTTCCACTTTACTTCTGTAAGCCATCTTTTGTTTAAACATTGTTCCATGGGCATCTCTGTGGCACATCCTCCTTATTCCTTCTGCTTGTAGCACAGAACATGCATGCAAGGTCATACACAAGAATTATTTAGAGCTATAATGTTCCATTTTGTGCAAGTGGTGAATTGCTGTAGTGTTGAACAACAAACTTTTAAAATGACTAAAACATTGATCATCAACATGTAATATTACCATGTGTGCATAATGAATCAAGTTTCTGTCTCACAATGTGGAGCATAGCCTCAAATAATAAAGCAATGTGGTATGCATTGCATGTGAATTAGGACATGTACACACATTAAGTCTTGAGTGCACAAATAATCACAACACTTTGGTATGTTTGTGCAAGAGAAAATTTTCACATTTCTTTTGGGCATAGGTGGTCGTTTTGCTTTTATTTCAGGGGTTGAAATCTGTTATCTCTTGTACAACTTGCATATGCTGGCAGTCAATGTATAAGATTTTGTTCCTCTTCCAAATACTTGTGAAAATGTTCACATATAATAAAGATGGATATTTACTTTTTTCATGCACTGTAACAGAAGGCGAAGTGCCTGGAAGTGCTGTGCTAGTTTTCAACATTGAACTGCTTGACTTGGTATCTGGCTTACCTGAAGGCTATATGTTTGTATGGCATGATGAAGTCTCTCCCAACCTCTTTGAAGAAATTGACAAGGATAACAATGGAGAGGTTCTTCTGGAAGAGGTAAGATTTGTCTAGTACCAATTCTCCAATGGGTGGTAGTGAGCTCATACTACAGCACATGGAGGATTAGCACCCTAATCTCTTGCTTTAAGAGGGCTTCTCCAGCATAGTACTGTTTTTGCACTACATTTGCCTTCAGCCTCAGCTAGTACTACCAATTGTCAGGGATGACAGAACTTTTAGTTAAAAACACCTGCGGGATACCACATTGGGAATGGCTGCTTTTAAGCAATATATTAAGATACAATTACTTAATGAATTGTTTTAATTGCTTACACTTACACTAATATGGTGACAGAACCATGTTGGGAAATGATACAACTATTCCTATCCAAAGAGATGCTACAATTTTGCAGGAGCTGCTTCAAACATTCTACAAAGGTAGAGAGCAATTCATGCTTCTTTTGTAAAAGAGGGAGATGCTGCAAAATCCCTATAGTCGCTACTTCAGTAAAGGGGCACTGCACATTATCTTTGTGGCATATGACTGTCAAGACTGTAGTAATGGATGTAAATACTGCTCTGGCTGGTGTGGTGGGGCTTCCTTTTTGGTTACTTCTCATTCCAAGGGAGCCGGCAGTACCTCTATAATTCCATACATGGGCTGGCCCCTTTGATGGCACACATACCATGAAAGATATGATCCAGATTGAGTCATGGTTAGAGGCCCATTCTAATCAGTTATGCTTACTGATTTCATTAGGTCCACTTTGATTTCAGTGGGTGTAATCTAAACATGACTAAGTCTGGATCCATTCCAATGTGCACATTGGGCCTTAGCATTATAGGAAGATGTGGGAATGTGCTCAGCCCCTAAGATATCAAATGTGTGAAGTTTTTAATGGTTAAATCAGTTGGTACTGAATAATACCCATTTATAATATTTATTCCTTTTAATCCTAGTTTAGTAACTATATCCATGAGCAAGTCAATTCTGGCAAAGGAAAGCTAGCTCCTGGCTTTGATTCTGAAACAATTGTGAAAAATATGTTCACCAATCAGGACAGAAATGGAGATGGCAAGATTACTGCTGAAGAATTCAAACTGAAAGACCAGGAGCCACAAGGACATGATGAACTGTAGTTTCATTTGTTTTTTAAACATTTGGGCTGAACTGCTGTTAGAGTGTATGTACCATAGAAGTGTTTTGAAATGTGTTTACACTTAAAGCTAGGACAGTGAAAAAGAATACCCATGTACTTTGTATGTGGGAGGTAGGTTAAGGCAAGGGTATGTAATGGAAGATTTTCTCTTTATGGGAATTATATTATAAACATTAAGTTCTTCAATTGGCTTTCATGACTTCTAAAAGTCTTTAGAAGGTAACACTGCTCTATAGCGACAAACAAGTTTGTGGAAATGTCCTGGAATGTTATGATGGGTTTGTAGTACAAAGATGTCCATATTTCTGCTGAAGTAATGTGTGTTTCTTGGCACTGGTCTGTTACTTTCCACCTATGTGCTTCTGTATCACACTCCATGACCATTGATTAAGAAAGTGAGCTTGCCTTCTGTTGTTTGAAACATACTCCTATCTAAGCTCAGCTAATATAGTTGGGTCAAGGGGAGATGAAGACCTCTCATACAAGAGCTACTGCCATAATTTTTTTGAAAGCCAGTGTCAAATCCAGTTGTAATAGTTCCATAGAAAGCTTTCCTGGGCCCAGGAATTTATGTTTCTCTAAAATTTTGTTTGTAGCTTGTACAAGGAGGTTGCAGAAATGGCTGATCCAACTTTTTTTTTTTAGGTATCCTCAGATTTCTAATTTCTCCTGTTGTTCACCAGTGCCGTAAATTTGTATTACAAACAAATGTTGCGACTGGATATATACTAGAAAGATGAAGCAGTATGCATCACTTTATACTTCAAGTGTATATGCAGTATATGGCTACTGCACCTGATTTCTGAGTGGCAGGTAATCCTCAAGTGGGTCAAAGAAGTTAGAAATAGCCTTCAGATTAAATCTCAGGCCACCTCTGGGTCTGCACCAGTAGGGCTGGGAAATATTTTCATCCTGCAAGCCACACGTTCCTTCCCTTTGGCACCAACGGATAAAGGCATCGAGAGTGGTTCTGGAGCACCAAATGGCCAACATTAGCTAGTTTAGGGATCAGAAAAGTCTTCAAAATGATCACTCCAAATGCAGTCTTGTTTTTTAAATTTTGTGGGAAGTGGTACCTATGAGATCAGTTTTTTAGATGTCACTAATTCTTTAAAATGAGAAGCTAGGTGAAAAGTTTGGCATGTAAAATTACAGTGGCATTAATGGAAACAGTCTCACTAAATATAGCGAGACCTTTAACTGTACAATGGTGCTAGTTTTATAACAGGCACGCTTTTAAAAGCTTTTATTGAAAATTTTTGTATTTAAAAACACTTTGTAATACTAATAATGCCATCAGTATTTGTTCAATGAGATACATGCTGGTATTTTTATTAAATAAAACATTGACAGATACATTGTGTAAGAAAGTGCCATGTATGTGAGCATGGATGGGGAGAGGCTTAAACAATTTTGATTGAAATTTTGGTTGTGCACCCAAGAACAACTAAGGCTAGGACACATGGCTCAGATCACATTCACAGAGTCTTTTGGAGAGGGGAAGGGAATTTTGAACTATTAAGGAAATTAGTAACCCGTCTAGATGAGACTCTCATGCATGCTGACCCTAAGGTCTATTAATTAGTTTGCACTCAAATGTGCTATGATTTAAAAAAAAATACTGTAGGTTGAATATGGATAATTGAAATTAAATAGAATGATTATGAACAGTATGTGAAATAGTGCTTTTTTGGGTCTCTTCTGGCAAGGTGAGACTTTCCTCTTACCTACCTGTGTTTTAGCATGCCAGGAAGAGAATGGAGAGTAAAAGAAAAGGTGAAAAATTTCCTAGGGCTCATTAAAAGCTTTATTCTCTGGCAAGTGAAACAATCAGGATCTGCATGAATGCTCAAATTGACCACTGTCTAGGAATGACTTGGCAAGAATGGCTACATATTACCCTTGGTATCAAAGGCAATAAGACTCAGTATCAGTTACTGGGCAACACAAGCAGGGTGGTGCCATACTTGTGACCTGCTTCTCTGCTTGCCAGATAAGGCTAGACCAGATAAAGCTACACCAGATAAGCCTTTGAGCTGGCATGGCTTTTATTAAGAATTAAAGTCTCATGTCATACTATTTGCTTTTTCATGAAAAGCCATGCATGAGACTTGACTAAGCTATGAAGAGCAGTCCAGCACAGATTTATTTTCAATGCTTACATCTGATAGCTCACCTCACTAAGGTAACACCAAAACATTATCCTTTGCAGCTAGGATGAAAACAGTTACAGCACTATGGAAAAAGGTGTCTTCTGCTGTCAGTATTTCCTAAATTAGAAAAAAGGAACTTTAAAACTGTCCACTGTCAAATTATAGGGTAATAAGAACCACCTACTTGTGCAAATACTCTACAAGATCTTTTTCAACGTTATGTTATGACCAACACGATCTTAAAAGGTATTTATTGTTTAGACCTAGCTGCTTTTTCCAGTACAGAATTTGACTACTGAGCTTTCTTATTCTGTGCTCAACACAGAGCACTGCTTTTAGATGCACAAATACTCACTACTGAACTTCTTAAGATTAAAGGTGCAATTTAAATGAAGTGTAATAAATTTATGTGCACACTGCTTATTCTCCACATTTCTCATTTTCTATCAAAATCCCATATATTCCAAAAAAAATCCCTTTATTGTGAATGGAAAGATGGAAGGAGCCCTTTCCTGTGACCTATACAGCACTCCCATTGGAATAAATAAGAGGTGCAGTAGCAGAACAGTAACAGAAGTGGCCAGACAATCATGGATATGGTATATTATTTTCCAAATAATGTGACAAGTATGTGGAAAACAGCATCAATATTAATGGTCTAAAACAGGCATGCCAGTCTGTCCATTTGTCTCCAACAGAAGGAGAACAAGCGGCTAATGACAATGCATATTACAGAATCTTTTGTAGAATTGAGTTGGCCACATCCAGAGACTCGTCTTTCACCAGAACAATATCATAGGAGTCCATATATTTTTCCAGTAATTCTTCAACCTAGTATAAGAATGTAAAGAAAATATGATTGTTAGGAATTAAAACCTCCAAGAAGAAGAAAAACAAAACCTACCTAGGTTTACCATTACCAAAAGAATTTGAGTGACTGCAGTATTTTTTAAACCAAGTAATGTAGATGTTTTGTTCCAGGTACATTCAACATTATCTGAAAACCATGAGACAGTGTTTGAATTTCATGTAAGTAATTCAAGCCCTTTCCCATAGTTCTGGAATATAGAATTTTAATTATTACTAACCTGAGCACAAAGTGTACAATATATTTGCATTACATTACACAAAATCCACATATTTGAAAGTACTATATTGCATACAAGAAGAAACTGAATTTAACAATTTGTAGCCTTGGATAAAAGTTGGGACACTTTGGGGGCTCTAGGGTCAATTTCACCTCCCCAAGAGGTTGCAGCCCCACCTCCAAATGTTAGGCCACTATTGTCCTTTGCCACTGAAATTCAGCAACAGCAGCAGCAAAGCAATTGCTGGTTTGCTGCTGAATTTCAGAGTTAAAACACACTGGTGGCCTAATAAATTCCAGCTGCAGCTTTATAGAATGTTTTTAAAGTGGAATTTAGATTTTTAGGCCATTATCACGGTTTATTGCCAAAATATGGTGGAAGATTGCTACTGTAAATTTTGCTGGGGAATTAGGGATTGCATTTAAGGTTAGGGGAAGTATTTGCAGTCTGTGTGATATGCACTCATGCTGTAGTTTATAACCATAATATAAACTGTACATTATGGCTAAACCATAATTTAACCGAACATTAATGCAGAAACTAGCTGCTGTAAGCCTTACCTTTGCATATGTTCCTCTTCTCCTCCCAGATGGCCAAGGAAGAGGAGTTTGGAAACTCCTTTTTCATTAAACAAAGTTTGCAGCACCATTTTTACTTAGAACTGTGCTTAAATTTAAACAGGGTTGGTTTGAACTTGCCAGCACCAGTAACTGTTTTGAAGTATTTGAAGCTAACCCCAGTTTATAATAACCAAGTGTAGAAGCAAAAATTTCCAATTATAAATACATCACAACATAAATTTAGTTTCAATGAACTGGGTCCTGAGAGGTGGATGTAAAAACAGTCTATCTGTGCTTCTCAAGATCAACTTTTTGTTCTACGCACTCCTGACAGATGAGGTAATTTTCAAGAGAAGCAAGCAGCACTCCACAAAATAAACTACTTCAACCAAGCCATTTCACCCAAGGTATTTTCCGTCTTCTGTACAAGTTCATTCCTTTGTCAAATTTGATTCCTAAGGTATTCAAAATGGGTGTAATTGAGTAATGAACTTGAATGTTGCAAATATTTGTTGAGAAAATAGTTTAACTCTCTGGATAAACTAAAGAAAACCAGCATTTAGCCAGGACAAGCAAGAGAGATAAAGGTTTTTAAGCTTCCACCCTTGAACATGTTGTTATTAGGAGGAAAAGGCTATGACTGAGAATAACATTCGTAAGGGGAACTCCAAATGTACTAAGATTATCTTTAATGAATGCTTAATATTTACAGTATCATGGACTTGACTCTTACCAATAAGACACAAACTTACTTTATCATTGAGATAGCCAATCTTAAGGATGTGCTCAACATTTGAGACTCCATCTGCCATTGTTAAATCTCCTTGAGAGTCTCCAAGCAATATGATATTGCTGTTGTCCTTTAACTGTTTGAAGTACTCTGTATTCTTCAAAGCGCCATCATGTTTGTTGTAAACATGAATTAGTTCTCCTTTAAATCCTTTTAGAATGCCCTGTTAAATAAAACAAAAGTTAGTTTTAAGGCTATTCAAGCAAAGTAAAAACAACACTTGTGTCTTTAGAACATTTCTTAAGGCTTTATTATTTCAACCTACACAAATGCAGCTTATCACAGTATGAACAAATTAATATTTAATTGAAGCCTATGTAGTTATTCATTCACCTATTCATTCTGGGAAGAGAATTTGCTTCACTGAACCTAGCCTAACATCAGATTGATTTTTGACTTTTAAAAAGGAAATAATTATTCCTATTTTTCCACTTGAGTTGAAAGCTGCTTGCACGCTCTTCCTTAAGAAGCCCATTATACAACATGTATTTGCACTGAATTATTTGAATTAAAAACCTATATACCTACATTGTCATCAAAATCCATGAAGTTGGAAACTACTTTGACATTGGGGTGGTAGACACCTGCTTGATGAATGACCTCTTCTAAGATATCGCCAATCCCAGCAGAAAAGATGAATACAGGAATATTATGTTCATGGAGTTTGTCAAAGAAATTTTCATATCCTTCTCTGTAAAACAGGATGATTTTTTTAAACAACAAAAGAACCCCAACTGAAATGTAACAGTGTTAAAATAGGTAACAAAAACCCTTTCTTTCCAATATATATGCAATATGTAAGATGGTGGCATACATTTATTTCTTTACATGACAGCCAACTGAGATACTGTTTCAAATTTTTAAGTTCTTTATTACATATGTTATCTTTCAAAGAACATTTCTTTCAAGCTTACCCTAAAAAATAAAAAACTTCACACACTTGTCTTGTAATAATCCTAGTTTGCCTTCTGTTTCTACAGATACACACAGTTACCTTGGTGCATATGTATGCAACTTGAGGCAAAAAACTGAAAGCGCAAGGGTGAGGCAGAAATCCCTGCTGCACCTTGCCTGTGGAGATAAGAGAGGACAGGAAAATACAAATTTAACTTGCTTGTGGAAAATTTGCTTTCCTGTTCCTCAGGCCTTAGGTCAGGGCTATATGTCAAATGCACTAAAGACTACATGCTGTATGCATGTTGCTTTAGTGTATCACACTGCAGGGGGAGCAGAGGAAGTTCGGAATGGGGGAACATCTTGCTCTGATAGTGCAAGGGATGCACTAATGGTGCAGTAGGTGGGGGAATGTAACTTTTTTAACCCCCAAATTAACATCCCACCCCCGCTTCCCACACTCTTGTTTCTACAAAAAGTATTGCAGTAAAGCCATAACATCCTGGTGTAAATGCAGTGCTATGCCATGGTTTAGAACTATAGGAATAAGCCACAGTGAGCCTCAGAGTTGAGTGCTCTCCATTTCTTCAGTATAGCAGCAAGGAGTTCAGACGTTCTGGCCAAATAAATCATGGTTAATCTTAACTATGGTTTGCTATAATAAGCCAACTTCAAACCATAGTTTATGAAGCTGGATTGTTTCAAAAAGCCACCAAATTTTAAATTTCAAGTTAATGTTGTGGGCATTCTCCTAAAATGGCTTGCTCATTTATAAATTAGCTTCTATGGTGGGCACAGCCAGTAAGAAAACACTCAACACTTAGTGAAAATGTTTGAAAACACTCAACATCTGGTGAGCTGGGAAAAAAGGCACAAGAATCTAGGTTCAAGGAAGAAATTGGACTCAGCTTGGAAGCCACTTGGTTGGACGCCACAAATAAAGATGATACTGGAGGTCAGCACTATGTCCTGCAGCATGCCAAGAGAGATGTCTGCTGGCACACCGGAGACCTTCAGTTTAGCATTACATCCAAATGTAGCCAAAGCCTCCTTATTCATAAGAATACCAGTAGTCATAAGAAGTCAAAAGCTCAGTAACATTATCAGATACTTATGGAGCAAAAAATATTCAAAAGTGCAACTAAATTATCTTCTAATTGTTCCGAAGTAAAATGAACAAAACTATCATCCAGGACATTAAAACAAAAATAGGGCTGATTATTATATCATCACTGTGCCATGGCAGGTACTTCAGTGTGACTGACTAGGTTAACATAGGAAGCAGCCATAGTACCTCGTATCAGCCTGTCCCTAGTGGGATCTTGTGTTCAGGAGTTACAGGTTCGGCATGAAAAACAAGCATATGAAAGATTACTCACCACAATAGTAACACAGAAATTGGCTCCCAGTGGAGCACAAATAGGCATGTGATATTTAGTGCAGCTTTCCATTTCTGAAATTCTCAGCAAAGCATGTTTTCTCCTGAACTGATACAATCAGCATGTATGAAACCATATAAAATCAAATTCTAGATGCTTACTTACTTCAGCATAACTTCAGACTCTCTCACAATTTCAGCAAGCTTGTCCTTTTGCAATCCCTGTTCAATAAGTAAAGCATGTGATTTGTTGTACCTAAGATTAAAAATGGAAACAGGGAAAGTTAACACTTCATTTACAAGCTAGAAAGAGAATTTCTGACACTTTAATGGGCGTTTTAAAATCTTTTTGGTGCATTGAATTTACAGCTGCTTGCACATACAGCAAATATTTCTATGAAATGGAAAAACACAAGGTAAATTCCCAATTTGCCAGCCCACTTCCAGCAATTTCCCAGCCAATTCTTTTTTTTTTTAAGATTTTTATTAAGATTTTTAAACTACTACTAAAAACATCAGTCATAAAATACATTGGATGTACTGGGTCAGCCCCCTACTACATATTTTTTAACATTCTATAGTCATAATCAAATCCATTTATAACAACTTAAAGACATCTTTAAATCTAAGCCAAGTCCCGTTTCTCCAGCCAATAATAAAAAAGTTCCCAAGTTTGATAGAAGTTCAATTCTTAAACATATACAGTGAAAAGTCTTACGTAACACCCTAAGAAGTTGATGTTTTACAAAGATGCCTTAATGCCACTTGGACCAATTGCTTGAGTAAATAAAATGGAGAGGAAGAGGATTGTTTTAAGTGCCTTGAGTTTCTTGTTGAATGAAAAAAGGTAGAATATAAAAATAAGTGAAAATCTAAAATTCACCAGTTTACAAACAACTGTACCAACTTCCTCCCTAAAGGAAGAATATAAAGCATAAATCAATGATTTTCCATATAAATATTCCATTGTGCTTAGTTTCACTCTCAAAATCTGTCTTGTATTACCTTTTTATATGATAGCTAAGTTTACAGTTGAATTGCATGACATGTTATTTAGTAATTAACTACATGGCCTAACCTCACATCCTTTCCCTCTTGCATTAAGAGTTTTCTGTTTCATTTTCATTGTTAGCAAAGGCAAAATTAACTCTACAGTTGGGAAAGTATGCATGCAGTGCTAAATCGTGGTTTAGTGCATGGGTAAACAAACATTTTGGGTCCATAGACACAGTCCACATTTTCAAATGTGTCTACCAAAAATTGCTGTTAGAGCACAGAGGTGTACCATACTCTCCCCCACTGCTCACAATTTCCCTGTACCCTTCTGCCACTTGTAATTTTCTAAGCTTATAATTCACACCTTGCAATTTCCTTCTTCCTTTTCCCCACTCACAGCCCTCTTCTATTTCCTCTCCACTTCTGCAGTGCTCACCCTTTCTTAAGATCTGCTGTTTTCCTGCTGATAAGCTAAGTGCAGCAGAAGGGAAAGAAAGACAGGGATTAGGGAGGAAGGAAGGCAAGGCAGAAGAGGAGAAAGGGGGCAAAGGAAGGCTGTGCTGGGCAGAAAAGGCAATAAGGAGGGGCAGGAAAGGAAAGATGACTTGAAAAGACAGAGCAGGAGAAAGGTAAGGCTTTAGCAGGGAGGGAGAAGGCAAAGGGAGAAGGAAAGCCTATTGTAGCATCAAGAGGTGGAATATAGTCAGTTTCTCTTTTTTTTAATTAACTGGTTTGGTTTAGAGATGTATGAGCAATCGGTATTGGGCATACAAATTTACTGCATTCCCATGGTTTGGCTCCCTGGACTCTGGTCTGCTTTCTTGTGGCCGTGAGTCTGACTTAACGCTGAGCATTGGCATGGCACCTGTCAGGAATCAAGCCCCATATGAACACTGCACAAACACGACTTACAGCTTTGTTTGTACTGCTTATGCAGAAGAAGGAGGTTGTCAGTTGTGCAGCAAGAACTCTGTGAGTGTTCATAGACTTCCTGTCAGCTCAGCTCACCTCCTGAGCGAGGGCCAAGCACAAAAAGTCTGATGAACAGGAGAAGACCAGATTTTGAAAAGGTCATCAACTCTAGTTTATAACCCTAACCCTAACCAAGTCAATGAATGCTTTTGCAAAACAAACAAGCAAAAAAAGATTTTGGAATTTACTTTTAAAAAATACATAATTGTGAGTGTATATTTGAGCAAAAGAGTAATCAAATGCATATTTCAGTAACCATGAGATCCATTTAATAATAGAGATTTGCATGCTAGCTGTAATATAAATGGAATTGGTCACCTTTCATAAACTCACCACTCAACCATGTAAGGGTATTTTTCTTCAATTGTAAGACTAGGATCAATTTCAATAGCATAATAAATTTCTTTCAGTTGGAGTAACTGAAAAGAGAAAAGTCAGTTATTCTGCATCTTTTGTACTCTATGACAACTGTTTTATTGTGGATTTTATCTTAATAGTGTTTTTAACTAATATTACATTGGTTTTATGGAATATGTTAATTAAGGGTCAAAATAAATAATTTAAATAAATTACATTTGGTCTTTGACCGAGTAATTAAACTAATATATGTTGTGTTCTTCTTGTTATCACATGTAGAAGAGCTGATTCTTGGCTTTTGCCCAGCATCTAAAGAAGGATTTCCTTTCCTGCTGACCAGTGCTAAAGCTTTCAGGTCAAGATTAGCAAACCACACAGAGCAATGTATCATCAGACCAATAGCAGCTGTTCATATGTAACAATGATATGTTGTGTGTTAATTATTGAACCCATTCAGCCCATCTGGGGTTGTTATGTGATGTCAGAACCTGACCATCATAGGTTTCAGCCCATAATTAACTTAATTTGTAATTTGTAACAGTAATAAGTAGTAATTATTTCTTTATTGAGCCCATGACTAATCTTAAGTATATATATTTACATGTCACACAGCAATTCCTGGCTGACTGTAGAATATAGCAGGGATATGAGGTAATTAACAAATCATAATTAACTTATGACAAATTATGACCGAATTTGCTGTCTTTCCATGCAAACCAGATCAGTGTAAAATAAGCTTTTGTGGACTTGTGCTCATTTTATCAGGTGGCATGAAGTGCTGTCCTCTGTTATGTAAACCCATATAGCGCATAGGGAAAAAATGGGACCAAATAGCACTAAAATGGAAAAATATACTTGCAACAATTCACTATAGAAACAACAAATAATAAATTAGAAATACACTGTCAATTTTAAGATTACCTTTTTGCGACAGTCATCTGTTATGAGTTTGCAGTTGTCAATGACATCTAAAAGATGTTCAGAATGTTATTAGAAAATATGGTGTGCAGAACAATGTAAGATTCTAACTTGCCCTTCACCAGGGTTAACAGTTTTAACCTGGTGAAAAAAAAACTTAACACCACTACTCATGGACAAGTTATTTAAAAATAAGGTATTAAAATCCACAAATGGTACACATTTATGAACTAGGAACCAAATTTAAGTGGCTTTTTAAATGAAATCTTCCCCCAAGAATAAGCCCATGAAAGAATGCCTGTTCATACAATAAACATATACAGATGAATCTGGATTATAACAGGGCCTTGTAGAGGTACTCATCTCCTCCCCACCACATGCTTATTGTATCTCTCACATGCTTCCAAACAGGCATTGATATAGGTTTCAGCTTTAGCATTCTTCTTGCCACTGTTCCATCAACCCCAACTTTGTGGAGCATTTGGATAACTGATGTCTAATGGAAGGTTTCTCCCGTATCAGCTGTAGGTCTCTAGCTCCTTTGGAGTTACCACTGACCTCTTGGTTGCCTCTTGGACTAATGCCCTCCTTACCTAGTTACTAAGTTTTGGTGGCCAGCTTTCTCTAGGCAGTGACATGGTTCAGCCATATTCTTTTCATTTCATAATAATGGATGCATTTGTTTTGATAAATTCTTCAACAAACTCAGAAGCCTTCCAGGAGCAAGTGTATTTAATCTGAGATCAGAGGCAATGGACTGCATTCAACTATAGCATGTGACTCTTGGAGCCAGCTGATTGGATCAGAGCTTATTTAGGCATGACACAGAAAAGAAAAGATAATTAAAGCAGCCCATAAGTACCAGTTTGTTTTTGTTCCTTTAACAGTATTTTGCACCTTCACAGTGTGGAGTATCTTGTGTATATCGGCAAAGAATGCCACTTAAATCAATTTCAATTCCAGGTTGTAACACAACAGGGGAATGGGTGAATACTTCTGCTCGGCACTGTACCGCACGGTAGAGTAGTAGTGACAAAAGTGTAACATGTCAAGGATGAAGCAAGTAATATATTGTACAGGAAGCCAAACAATTCTGATTGCTGGTTGGGACTTAGTCAGGAGCAACCTCGTGGGCTTATAAATGATTTCTTCTATCGCTATTCGAATGATCTGCCTAAAGCTTAGATGATTAACAGAACAATTCATATAGAACTACTCAGAACTACTTTTCAGTTCAGTAGGGCTTCATCCAGGAAAGTGAATGTATGATTGCAGCCTATTTCTTGATCAATTAATTTTTTTTCCAAAAAACAAATAGTACTCACTATGACATGTTGGGCATCTTTTGCCATTGTGTGAAAATCTACTTAATGTCATATCGAAGTCCGTAATGATCTGTAAAATGTAGATGAACAAATGAGCACAGCATTAAAGCATTGCTTTAATGTTAAAACACAGCATTAAAATAAATGCCTAGAATTTTAGGGGAAAATTAGCACATTATTTGTTCAATGGCTCTGTTCACATGTAATGCTAGATGTCAGACAATGAGCTTAATGTGAACCTTAAGCTCATGTGCCATCCCCTCTTCCTCTGGCACGGCCATGAAGCCATGTTTGGAAGTTTCTGCTTCCTTTTTTGATTAATCACAGCTTAGTATAATGTTTGAATCTTGACAAACTGAGTTTACTATTTAACTATGAATTACCAAAACAACCCAACTCAATTAAACCTAACCACAATTCAGGGTTCAGATGTAATGCTAAACTATGGTCAGAAACAGAAGTCAAAGCTTGTGAACTCTGCCTTGTTGTTGCACCACAGAAAGAGGAATGGAAGGGCCTGAGGGTTGAACAGGTTCATCCTTACAAATGTAGCCAGTAATACTATACTAATTAAGAAGCTGTAACCAAAAAGGATAAAATTACAGATCTGAGTATGTGAGTTACTAAGAATACTTAAATAAATTCCACCACTCGGGGAACTAGGTAGATGTTTATTTCCTTTCTTACTATTTTCATTTTTACTTGGTATAAAATCTGTATAGACATAGGCCTTTCATTTCTATAAATATGCTCTTCACCTGAAGTTTGGCAGCTCCTCCTTTGATGAGGCCACATATAATTTCTTCCACCCTTGCTGGGTCCTTGATATGGACAGTTTTTTTCTGAAATTCCGGCATCTAGGAAAAAGTAAAACAAGAGATAAATTTTAATTTGACAAAAAAGAAGCACTTCACAAGCTGAACCGGTGAATGCTAGTGTGCTACAAATGCTGGCATGGGAAGTAATGTTGGGCTAAAAAAAGAAAAAGAAAGAAAAAAATTTTTAGTTGCAGACCAAGAGAAAAAGGTAGGGCAAGTGATGGACATATGAATCAGGAGAATGAAACTGTTCACACAAATGAATCTTTTTTCAAGATACATTTGCTTACAAAAGTATTGGCTTTCTAATTTAATTATTATCTGGTGGAGACATGAAGCACTTTGGCATTGAAGTTGTTACCATCACATTCACAGAAACGCACATGCACACACAGGACAGGTTCAGGGATAACGAAACGCCACTTTGAAACCACAGTGGTGTGGCTTGTCATTATGTCTGAACCTAGCAAGCATGGTAAAGTGTAGTAAGGATGGTCTCCATGGAACCACACGGAGAAAAAATGGCCTGTTCTATGGCTTTCATGCTTCATCATGGCTTGTTTTCATGTCTGAACCAGGAAAGAGGCTTCTTCTCTGGTTCTGATGTTTCTTCCATAGAGTTCTGTGCAGTGAGTGGCTGCAAAAGATGCTCCTGATTGCATTCATTGCTATGCAGGAATAGTGCATGTGGGGATGGATTTTTAGCTGTGGATACTAATGAAATACATGCTCCCATTAGAAGCAAAGATGGAGGAGAGCAGAAATTACACTTGGAAACCATGCACCTATCTGAACCCAGTGCAGCATAGTTTAGCATTATGCCTGAATGCAGTCACTTTATACATCTGTGCTACAGTTGTATACCTCAAAGACTTAGCATAGGTTTAAAAGTTGGTCCGAAAACCAATTTACAATCTTATTTTATAAGATACAAAGGACATCAAGTTTCTGCTTTTATTTATTGTGGGCACATATTCACCCTTTTCCTAGTTCTTCTCTTGCATGATGTATGTGCCCTGTGGGATCAATCTATACAGGGCCTGTTAAGGGGCAAATCAGATAAGCAGAATAGGTGGGATAGACTGCCAACAACAAGGACTTGCAGAACTCATTTCTGCAGAAGACTCCCATGCCTTCATGGGAGAGACTGGGAGGAACAAGTAGAGCTCAAAGCACCTCCAAACCAGCAACTGATCTGGAAAAAAGATTTTGCTCAAACTGTGTTATATCAATGGTGTTGAGCCCAATGATTAATTCAGTGTGGACTGAGCAAAGCAGGTGCCTAACTGTCATTTGTGCTGTCACCCTGGTAATCAACATTCCTTTGGGATGAACTACTACTGTATGGCAGCATCTGAAATACTACACTGACATCATGGAAACATCATTTCAGGAAGGATGACAAGTTCTTTGCTTGTCCAGTAATAAATTATTTACTTACTAAGTATACACATAGCTATGATTATACATTCTGAAATGTGTGTCGTTAACTTAGCTATAAAGGTATCTTCAGCGAGATAAAAGGAACAGGAAACCCTAATCTAAAAGCTATTCATCTGGTTGATGAAAAATCTATTTACTTTTTGAAAATCTGAATGATACATGCAATTTGTTGAAGAAAACCCAAACTTGATAAACATACAATACAAATTGTTGAAAGAGATACAATGCCAGAGAGTTATTACCCAAACTTGATGCAAATATACTCCATTTTTCTCTTTTTAGTTTTTTAGGAAAATGAGATTCTTTGTCAGAAAGAACAGAGAACACTAGTATTCCTTTATGGAAATAACCTAGACACCATGTTTCTATGAAGATAGCCAGGCATGATGTAAAAAGAAAAAGACCTGAAAGTGGGAGTGCTGGTCGGGGAGAAGATAATTAAATCCAATTTCTGAATAAATAGCTTAGCTGCTCTCAAAGCTGTAGCATAGAAAGTATTTGATCTTTTGAGTGGGAGATCAGAGTACTAACAAAAGGTTTAGCAGTGATGCAGGAGTGCTCCTTTGCTTGCTTGCTAGTTGCGAAGTCATGTCCGACCCATTGGGACCCCATGGACAACATTCCTCCAGGCCTTCCTATCCTCCACCATCCCCTGGAGTCACCTTTACAGTTGCAGAAGGGGTGTGGCACACAATATCACATCTATTACATCTTGAGCCATTTTTCCTGTAAATTCACCCTGTGGAGAAATTCATGTTTAAAGATAGGCAAGAAAATGTTCATATGCCAGACCTAGACAGATAGCTGACTTTAGAGGCTGCTACTGATAATTTTCTGCCTTTTTTGCCCTCTGTGAAATATGATTTGTCAGCTGTAGCTGAATGGCAGTACCTCTTATGGCAAATCTGTTAGAATCTAGGATTGGTCCTACTGTTTTTGTAGTTTCAGTGTCTCCTCTACTAATAGAAGTACTTGCTAAAGTGTAATCAGATATTGACCTGTGATATAGATCTACAAATACTATCACTAAGTTAATAAAATGTACAAAGTATTAAGCAGGAATGCAAGAGAGAATTAGACTGCCTTATCTTGCCCCATCAATGGATTGATGCATTAACAACCATCCTGAAAATGTCAACTGACATTAGGCTACATCTTGTTGAGCAAAAAATGTGCTTCATGTATACTGGATGTCACAACATTTTTCCAGAACAGGGCTTGGTTAGGTTGGCTAACTGTTAGCTAGCTGAATTACTTTGTTAACCCATACATTCTGGCAATCCTCCAAGAGCTGCATACTGATAATGCAAGGGTTGAGATGTTAATGAGACTTTGCACTTTCAAACAGGGGATCTTTAGATTCCACCTATGCTCCAACAAATATTAGGCTTGCCTTTACTCATGCGTATGCATAACTATTTACACTAACAGTAGGATGAATCATCAGTTGGAATTAAGAATCACCAGTTGGAATTAGGAGAAATATCAACAACCTCAGCTATGCAGATGATACCACTCTAATGGCAGAAAGTGAAGAGGAACTAAAGAGCCTCTTGAAACTCAACATTAAGAAAACTAAGATCATGGCATCCGGTCCTCTCACTTCCTGGCAAATAGATGGAGAAGAAATGGAGGTAGTGACAGATTTTATTTTCCTGGGCTCCAAGATCACCGCAGATGGGGACTGCAGCCAAGAAATTAAAAGACGCTTGCTCCTGGGCAGGAAAGCCATGGCAAATCTAGACAGCATACTAAAAAGCTGAGACATCACCCTGCCAACAAAAGTGCATATAGTCAAGGCTATGGTTTTCCCAGTTGCAATGTATGGCTGTGAAAGCTGGACCATAAGGAAGGCTGAGAGCCAAAGGATTGAGGCCTTTGAATTGTGGTGCTGGAGGAGACTCCTGCGAGTCCCTTGGACCACAAGCCGATCAAACCGGTCAGTCCTAGAGGAGATCAACCCTGACTGCTCTTTAGAAGGCCAGATACTGAAGAGAAAACTCAAATACTCTGGCCACCTAATGAGAAGGAAGGACTCCCTGGAGAAGAGCCTAATGTTGGGAACAATAGATGGCAAAAGAAAAAGGGGCTACATGGAGTCACTGAAGCAGTTGGTATGAGCTTAAGTGGACTCCAGGGGATGGTGGAAGACAGGAAGGCCTGAAGGAATGTTGTCCATGGGGTCGCAATGGGTCATACACGACTAACAACTAACAACAACAAGGTACATCTTCTTACACATAGCTAATTTATATGTGCATAAATTCAACTGCATTTCTTACAACTTGTATATTCAAATTTTATGTAATAAAAATATGTTTTCATTTTATTTTCCTCCTTCCCTCCCCTCTGCTTTTCTTTATAGACATTCTTTTTTTCTTCTTTTCATTTTTACAATTTTCTGAACCTCACCAAATAATATTAATTAAAAACAAACAGATAAAGTAATATGTCCAAAGATGAGGCAAGGTGGTTGTTGGATATAGTGAAAGAGGAAGTCAGGCTATATGGCAAATAGTATCTGTTGAGAGATTGTTCACCACCACTATTTGCACTGCTCTTTCCTGAATAAGAATTGCTAGGTTTAAACAGAAAAAAGTTTTAAAATAAGCAATGTGATATAAACATGAAAGGCTTGAAAGAGATTATCACCATATTTTTTCCCAATACCTAACGTTTACACCCATTTAATAAAAGGACTGCTGCCTTAAGCTACAGCCAGTGTGAGTATGCCTCCAGATCCTATCACCTTATTCACCCAAAAACAGGGATAAGGAACCTCTGAATTCCTTTTCAGAGAGTGTTTCAGGAGCTGCATTCCAGTGGTAGGTGGGATGGAAGGCAAAAGAGGCAGGATCACAAATATCAGTACTTTTTAACCTAATGCTGTTACTGCCAGTAACTTTAACTTAGGAAAAATTCTACCTTTTAGAATTGGGAAAAACACTGCAGAAATCCAAGAATCACCAAACAATAAATGGTTGGGGGAGAGAGTTCTGACTACCCCTGAAGGGTTAACCAGGGCACGTAGGAGGTCAGATTTGGTCCCCAGGCCTGAGGTTCTGCACCCTTGTCCTGAATGGACCCAATCCAACATGTCAAAACAACAGTTAACATTCTGATATTCAGTATATTATAAAATATCAAGAAACCAAGGTAGAACAGTATTTAAGATTAGATATCCTGAAACATGTAAAATGATCATTCAGAGAAAACTAATGTTTACATCAGGATTGTAGCCTACCAAATGTTTTGGCCTACAACTCCCATCATCCCTAGACAACAGAATAAAGGAGTTGTAGGCCAAAACATCTAAAAGGCCACAAGTTGCAGATTCCTGATTTAGATTAACTGAACTTATTTAATAAGAAAATCCATATTTTATGAAGCCACCAAGAGATTATTTAATTAATTTGTATAAAAGCTGTCTGTTATGCTCTCTCTCTGAAGCCATCTGTCAAGGTACAAATTACTATTACTATTACTATTATTATTGTTATTATTATAGCATTTCTATGCCGCCCCTTGCCGAAGCCTCGGGGCGGCTTACAACACAATAAAATACATTGAAATACAATAGAACATAATAAATTACCATTAAATACAAAAATACAAAAAATACACTGAGTTACAAACATAATAATATAAAATTAAAATTATCAGTATAAAATAAGTAAATAAACAATATAGGAGGAGAAAAGAGAAGGAAGAAGAAGTTGCCCTGGTCAGATCATATGTTTTAACAATTAAAATGATGTTTAAATAAAAAGGTCTTTACCTGGCGCCGAAAAACCAGTAACGACGGTGCCAGGCGGACCTCTTTGGGGAGTGAATTCCATAGGTTGGGCGCCACCGCAGAGAAAGCCCTCCTCCGAGTACTTACTCTCCTAATTTCTTTCATGGAGGGTTCCCAGAGAAGGGACTCTCCCGCAGATCTCAAAGGGCGGTCGGGCATATATGGACGTAAGCGCTCGTTCAGGTAGCCAGGGCCCAAGCCGTTTAGGGCTTTATAGGTCATAATCAACACCTTGAATTGGGCCCGGGCTTCAATGGGAAGCCAGTGAAGCTGACGGAGGACTGGAGTCATGTGAGCATAACGCCCCGTCAGCAACCTGGCAGCTCTATTTTGCACCAATTGAAGTGTTTGGACCGTCTTCAGGGGAAGCCCCACGTAAAGCACATTACAGAAGTCTAGGCGGGAAGTCACCAGCGCATGTGTCACCATCGCCAGGCTGTCGTACTCCAGGTAGGGACGCAGCTGATTAATCAGCCGAAGCTGAAGGAAGGCGTTCCTCGCTACCGCTGTCACCTGAGCTTCCAAAGAAAGCTCCGGGTCGAGGAGTACTCCTAAGCTGCGGACTTTATCCCTAAGAGGGAGTGTTGCACCATTCAGGACCAGGTCAAATCCACCCTCTCCGAAGCCCGATCTGCCAACCAACAGGACCTCCGTCTTGTCTGGGTTGAGTTTCAGTTTATTGGCCCTCATCCATTCCACTACCTCGGCCAAGCACTGGTTCAGCACAGCCACCGCCTCACCTGCATTAGTGGAAAACGAGAGGTAGAGCTGGGTATCATCAGCGTATTGATGATTCCGCAGCCCACACCTCCTGATGACCTCTCCCAGCGGTTTCATATAGATGTTAAATAGCAGAGGGGATAGAATGGAGCCCTGTGGTACTCCATGGCATAGCTGCCATGACGCAGAGATATGGTCCCCCAGCACTACCTTCTGGAATCGACCGTTGAGATAGGAGCGGAACCACTGCAAAGCAGTGCCTCCAACCCCCAATCCCGCTAGCCTATCCAGAAGGATACCATGGTCGATGGTATCGAAAGCCGCCGAGAGGTCCAGAAGAACCAACACGGATGCACTCCCCCTGTCCTTCTCCCTGCACAAGTCATCGTACAGGGCGACCAAGGCAGATTCAGTACTGTACCCGGGTCTGAAGCCGGACTGAAAAGGATCCAGATAATCAGTTTCATCCAAGAGTGCTTGGAGTTGTCCCGCCACCACTCGCTCCAACACCTTGCCCAGAAACGGGATGTTGGCCACAGGTCTATAGTTAGTGGCCATCTCTGGATCCAGTGACGCTTTCTTCAGGACCGGTCGTATTATCGCCTCCTTTAAAGGGGCAGGCACTCGACCCTCCCTCAGAGAAGCGTTAACCACTTCCAAGATCCAGGTCCCAATCCTGTGCTTGGAGTTATTTATTAACCAAGATGGGCAAGGATCCAATAGGCAAGTGGTGGGACGTACTAAGCTAATTTTGCAAAAGGAATCTATGTATTTTTAAAGTAGGTTCAGATTACAATTAAACACTCTATCAAACACAACCAATGTAGTCCCATTTCAACTTCATAATTCAACTCTTCTTTGAGAACAATTATTGGGGGTGGGGTTCAACTAGTTAGGGGAGTAAAAAGCAAAGGATCCTGGTAAGGATGTAACACCATACAAATCCACAGGTTTGTTAGACCCGGCTACTGGCAGAATGAACCAAGTAGGAACAATTGGACAACATACACCAGCATGCTTCTGCAACCCCAGTAAGACAAAATTCTGAATAAGTCTGGCTGATTGTTAGATCCAAAGTGGACTACTGTTCATCTCCAGTTAAAGAAAGTAGTAGCAGACCATGAAAGACCTGTAAGTCAGCACAAGCTTTTTGGACCATAGATACGGGTCAGCACTTAAGTTTAGCTCAAAAATACCTATCAGCAAGGCAAATATTCATATTTGGCTTCTGATATGAGATCTTACATGCTGAAGGAACAGATTTAAATGTTCGAACAGCACACAAAGACTGACAGAGGAACCAGATGTTTCAAGCCGAAACATTTTGTGTTAAAATTGTATATACTAAGAAATGTATTTTGATGAATGTTAGCTGCAAGTATAATATTAAATAAGCTTATCCAAGGGTAAAAGCTTGACAACTACCATTATACAGTTCACTGATTTGGAAACACCTTGAAAAGACTCCTAGGAAAGGACAAACAACAGAGCAGTATATTTATAAACAGACAGCCATGTAAGCCTACACTACTGGTATATATAACATTCTCACTTGCTTTGCCAAATCCATAAACTGTTTATTAATGCTTGTTACAGTGTAGAACTGCTCACAACCCCTCTGAAGAATGAACTAATTTAACTTGCATTCTACATGGAATTTTATTTCTACTTCTGGTAGAACTACATATCAGAAAAGAGTTTACCTAATACTAGTTCTTTCTTTATGAAAGATATAAGTAAGAATACCCTGAAATACAAATTATAGTAAAACTTGGAAAAATGTGAAAGGCCTGATTGTGCATGGTAAGTGCCTCTTTTATTTATTTATTTTCAACATTTGCAGTGAACTCTAGTAATTCTGGGCTGTATTTGCATTGCAGAGTGGGAACCAGCAGCATTGTCCATGCTAATCTTGCTCTAATTTATCTCAATGCTTCATTACAGGAAAGATGCAACCAAGAAGCAAAGGGCACTTTAGGGCAGAAGGGCTGCAGGCCCACTGGGCTCTAAGGATCGGGAGAGCTCTTTCTCTAGGCCCTCAGCTGCCAATCTCAGAATCATTTTGTACCTGCTGGTAGCTGAAAGCAAGCCGTTCTTCCATTCTTTCTAACAGTAACTGTGATGGGGCCAAAAACTTTTGATCAATTATTTCCTACAGGATGCTCAGTTGTATTGTAACAACTCCAGCCAGGGATAGGGTTGAGTTGTAAGACTCAACTCAATAGGGCATACTTCTAAATATAAATTTATAGGATCAGAAAACATGTCTCAAAAGCCCTCAGATCTTATATACAAGTTTATAACTAGAGGAAATATGGGGAAGCATCTTACATCTCAACCTGTTTACACTAACATGACTGTAAAAGAATTTATGTAAAAAGATAAAATATTTTGCAATGATGATAATATTCAGTTAAAGATTTTGAAAAATAGCACCTCCATCCAAGGTTTGATAAACTAAGCATAGTGCCATTTAAAATAATAGTTTAAAATCACTGAGCCTCAGTACTAATTTATTTATTTATTTAAAACATTTCTATGCTGCCCCATCGCAATAAAGCCTTGGGGCGGCTCACAAAACATCAATAAATAAACCATACAATAAAACCCCAATACAATAAAACCCCAGTGCCATAAAACCTCAATAAAATCTCAGTGCATTCTTGGCTAAAAATTTAAAAAAACAAACAAACCTAGTTAAATAAATATATTAACAATTAAAATAAGTTTTAAATAAAAAGGTCTTAGCCTGGCACCGAAAAACAAATGATGGCGGCGCCAGGCGGACCTCTCTGGGGAGCGCACTCCATAAATGGGGCGCCACCGCAGAGAAAGCCCTCCTCCGGGTACTCACCCTCCTGATGTCATTCACAGATGGTTCCCGGAGAAGGGCATCTGCTGCTGACCTCAAGGGGCGGGAGGGCATATATGAGAGCAAGCATTCCTTTAAGTATCCAGGTCCCAAGCCGTTTAGGGCTTTATAGGTCATAACCAACACCTTGAATCGGGCCCGGACTTCAATCGGGAGCCAGTGGAGCTGACGGAGAACTGGGGTTATATGAGAACAACGCCCAGTCCCCGGCAGCAACCCGGCAGCTCTATTCTGCACCAATTGAAGTATCTGGACCATCTTCAAGGGTAGCCCCACATAGAGCGCGTTACAGAAATCTAATCGGGAAGTTACCAGCACGTGTATCACGCATGTTTGTCTCATATATCCCCCTTTGAACCAGGACACACAAGTAAGTTAAAACAAAGAAAGTAGTATGGGGAAGTTCCAGTAGGGAACAGGCATAAAGTTACAGAATTTAAATTCTAAACAGTAATCATTCAAAGGGTTCAATCCTATTGTTTGTTCTTTCAGTCAGAATACCCTATTCCTCAGTTTGAAAGCTTACAACAAACCTATGTTGGAAAGGTGACATAATGAAAAAAATCTTCATCTTCCTAGTTTTTTCTCGACATTTTTTCCAGTTTTTGCCCATCTAGAGAAGGTAATTTAAAGGGGGAGGGAAGGAGGTTGGCAGAGGCCCAAGACAGATCATAGTGGAATATCCCCTTTTCCCCCTCCCCAAGGTTGAGTTCCTGACTTTGGAGGCAAGCCAGTGCTGTTCTTTTGACATCTGCTGCAAGGGGGAGGGGGGCTGGATCTCTGACCCCCCCTTCCAAGGTCATGGGCTGTCTCTGACCTCAGAGGGAAAACTGAACAATCCTATGTTCCTTCACAGGCTGTCCAAGGGTCATAGGACTGCTTCTGAGCTTGTCAAAAAAAATCATTTGCTTTAAAGTGACATGAAGGTTACTAACTTCTGTTACCTACAAGTTATTGCTATGAAAGCACACAAACAATGTGCTATATCTAAATTCTTTTAAAATGATGCCATGGTGCAATGAATGGACATATATTCTAGACTAAATTGTAAGGTTAGATATTGTATGGATAGAAATTAAATTCAAATAAACTAGATAGTATAGATATATATACAGGAATGAACAGATTAAACCATATCTAAAAAGAAGAGGATATTTGCTAAGTGTTTTTGAAACAGAATTGCCACATATGTTAGTTTTGGATAGAACATTTCTGATGTTACAAAACTCTCTAGCATGTTGAAATTTGGAAGCAGGGTTGGGTGGGTGACTTAAATGTTGTGAACCTCCCAGAGAGCTTCAGCCATGGGCTGTATAGAAATGCAATCATCATCATCATCATCTGAAACACAAAACATTTTTAATGTGCTGAAGACTGTGGTTCTTTTCTGACAATGGGATTGTTAAGACTTTTCCTTTGTGCTTTTTAAAAAAGATAGAGTACCTGTGCGCTGAGCTTAGGGCACTCTTTCTTCTTCTGTTCTTGATTCTTTCCTACTGCAACAGCACAGATGACAAGCAGACTCCAGAGATGCAGGGCTTGCATACAGGCTGCCAACAAAAACCAAGCAAACCTCTTAAGAAATGGTCTGCCACATTAGCCAGTCTTCAGTATTTCTGTGTATAAATGTGGTATACACAGAGATTAATTGGAACAATTCCAAAATCAGCCACATATAGTCTGATCTATAAACAGTTTTCAATCATCTGGGTCAACCCACAAATTCATGCTTTTGTCCTTTTCATTCATATTTAAAACACAAACCAGAACAACCCTATGTAAGCTGTTCTATGTTTAAAGGACTTTATTCACAGGGAGTGTGCATAGGATTGCAACATAAGGCTATAATCCTATGCGTACTTATCAGGGAGTAAGTCACGGTGAACACAATATGACTTACTTCTTAGTAAAAGATACACCAGACTGCATTACATTATTTTAGAGTCTATTGCAAACTGTCAAAATAAGCAAAATGCCAAAAAGTTGGAAATACTGCCTTGAAGGCAATAGTTCTGTATATAACTTACCAGAGGTAGTTGCTGAGGCAGCTGCGGCAGCAAAAAGAAAATTCGCCCTGCTAAGTAAACACTAATATAGCAGCACAAGGTGCAGCTGAGGGTGTTTCCAAAAGCAGCCTGACTAATCCCTGGGCACAAAAAATCCCAAACCCTGTGACGTGCATCAGGAAGGCATGGCTCAGCAATCTGACCTGTCAGATTTACAGATGATCAGCTGCAACACCAACAACAGAACCTCAGAGCTCCAATGAACAGGCAGTTTTGACTAATGCAGCTGGCACACTAGGATAGTTTAACAAGTCACTTACATGGAAAATAAAACCCATTTAAAAAAACGCAATATTTGTATTATCAACATTTTCTAACTAGCCATGACACTTAATAAAATATTTCCATCTTATTATTACTATGCCAAAACTTCCCATAGCATTCACAAAAAAGAGAATATAGAGGAGATAAATTCCAGTAAATATTCACAATGAAAGTAATTTAAATAATGAATCAGAAGTTAAGAAGGCTGGAAGGCAGAAGACCAAATCTGCTTCAGCAAACATGAAACAGTAAGGGCAAATTTCAAAAAAAAATTCATAGATTCAAACAGAGGTAGGTAAAGTTCAGACTTTTAAGATCTTCAAAGTTTTTCACAAGAACTTCAAGGTCCATCAACTGGAGCCAAGTAGAAAACAGTGGGTCAGGTAGATGAAAGAGTCATTTGAAATAACCTACACATTAAAATAGTGGAATTGCCATGCCACAAAGTAGAAGAGGTTTGAAAGCTACTTTGCATAATAGTTTCTGGAATGTCAAGTGAGGGTAATTTCAGACTATTCTCTGCATTCATATTGCCTGAAAAAATGCCTAGTGAATCAAGCTCCAGTGTCAATACAAACCATTTGTTATTAAGACAGTACAGTGTTTTTCTGATGTGATAAATTCTGCTTTAGGGTGTGCTTTTCAGCTCAGTTCTTCAGATGGAATGAGACAGTTTGGATCCATGACAGCAGGTCATACTATTCGACGTGACAGATCCCTAAAAGCTAGACCACTAAAAGCAAAATACCTCAAATGAAGGACATCACATTTCCTGCCAAGAATGAAATGAAACTATATATTATACAAAGCCAATGTATGGAAATCCATAGGGATATCTGTCTGCACTAGGAATAATCAGGGATATCTCTGACAAGAGGAATAATACTTGAGATACTGGTTTTACAATTAATCTGTAGGAACACTTCAGCTAAAATTATAGCACAGAGCTACATTTCAAAGGTTCTTCTGAAAAGTTGCAAATTTAAAAATCAGACATAGTCTAATACTGAACTGCATGTATTAGTTTCTTTGCATTAACACTTATTAAACTTTTTCAAAAGTGAATCAATGTTAAATATGTGTCACCTGTAAGATAGTAGGATACATCTATATATGGCTTAAACTGAACAAGACCCACAAAATGCTGGAGTTTGGACGTATAAACAATGAAAAAGGTGATCTGTTATCAGTGCCACATGCTGAAAGTGTTACAATGGGAAAAAAAATCTTAATGCCACAGGTTGAACAGGATGAATAAATATTTCAAAAACCTGAGGTCACAATATATTAAGATAGGATGAAAAGGTTAAAAGGTTTAAGAGCTTATCACTAGGTCAACATGAACAAGTGGCAAGCCAAAGGTTCTCCATTAGAAGATTTCCCACCCAAAGCAAAGTACCTTGATAATTTACTGAAGTAAGCAAAAACAACTCCCAATGTATGAAATTGTTAAAAACAAAACAAAACCCTGTGCTTCCCAGACATTGATCACCATGTTAAAGCTAGTTTAAATGAGATGTCCATACTTTAGCGAAGCCTCTGCCTTTGCTCCTCTGATCTGAAAGGAAATATTTTAGAGCTATACAAACTCATATATTTGCAGAGTAATATATAAGAGAAATATACCAGAAGTTAAATCAAGTTATATGCTAAGTCTGGTGCTTCAACTAGGAACCTCATAGCCTGAGGGGTTGGCAGCTATAACCTAAGCTGAGTTACTTAGATCTCTGATCCCTATTCAGGCACAGCAAAGCAAGAAAGCATGTATCAGCTCCTGAAGCAGGAAAGCACCATGAATGTTTTAGGCTGACCAGAATGGTATCTATTATACTAGGAGTTAACCTTCAGCCTTGCTTACTTAACTGAGCATTATTTTCCGCATCTTTCACTTCATATTCTATTTTAAGCCTTTACCCTAACTCTGGGCTGTAGAAAAGGTTCAATACATTAGCTCATGCAACACATCTCAGGGACCTTGGGTTGAGAAACATATTCCCCAGGAGAATATTTTCTATACACCAATTAACCTCCTATGCATGCTGGAAGATGTAACTATCTGGGATCAATACCAGGAAAAAAAGACCAACCTGACCTCAAGAGAAAGAGAATTCACTTTCACATTGTTTATGGAATACAATGTTACATATTTTAAACATAAAATATATTTAGGTAACCAATTTCAATGGAAAATTTTCATGCGAGATTTTCTTTGAATTTAACAGACAATTTCACCCAGCTCATGCAAGGGGTTTTTTGGAGGAGATGAAAAACCATCAGAGCACCAAAAGCAGACGTTTTATATCTAACAACATCGAAAATAACATAAAGAACCATTATGGACATTGTAGTGCATGCCTGATTTTTCCTAAACTTCAGAAACTATCAGTCGTTCAGCAACTGTCTTTAAAATCTTAGGATCATAAGATATCTTATAAAAGATCTGACAATTCATCAGTCTAGTCTAATATTCCCCACTCATCATCTCCAACTTGGTGCTTCTCCAGATGGGATGGACTAAAACTTGCACAATTCTCAGCTACTTTACATGCCAGTACTACAGTGCCACAAAGACATAAGATGTTCAGGGACGGAGCAGGCAAAAGAGTAGAGAAACAACCAACCATGGGATCAAGAAAACTGAAGTTTGTTAGATTGCCTGTGAGAAAAATCCTGGGCAGAGTTAGATAAACCATTAATATTTTGTATGAAGCAGGTCAAGAAGCCCAGTACTTATAAATAAAATGTTCAGTACCAAGCAAATAGCAGAATCTACTTAAGGCATCCTCAAGATTATATTATCCAGCAATTTCTAACATAAGGTCAAGTTTTGCCTTGAAAGAAAAGAGGAAAGTGAGTCCAAATCTACCAACTGATTTTAAATATCAAACCACTTTGTTGCTACCTAAAGTATGCTAAAATTCAACGATCACCCTCTGAATTTTTAGTATAGTATAGTGGTTAGTTTGTTGTACTGGGGAACCAAGAGATCAAGGTTCTAGCCCCCACTCAGCAATAAAGCACATTTGTAATAAATATCAAGACACTAGAAGGAATCTACTTACAAAGAAACTAGGGCAGGCCAAAAGGTACCTAAGTGGTACTAAAGCTGCACTTCTCCAGTTCTAAGAAGTGGTCCTTGTTTCTGCAAAAAACATACTTAGGACTGGGTTGCCAGAACCTCCTATTATTTTAAACTTAACACCAGGTTAAAAAGATGTTGGACTAAATGCCATTTCTTGATATAGTGCCAGCTGCTTGGAAATACTTTCTATTTAAAAAAGAAGCTATTAGCTCTTCTTCGAATCAAGTCAAATCAGACTTTGTAATAAGAAAAAATGTATCTGCCATGGCCAGGCTTGCCTTTTCCCACACTAATTGGAATGAAGTCCAACATAATGATACTGTGGATTAAAACTCCAAAGAGCAGAAAGGTCAAGTGAAAAAAATATTGAAAAAGTGGCATGTGGCTTGACTGACTGTAGAAATCTGTATGGAAATATAGCTAGGGATGGGCACAGGCTTATATAATATAAACATGGGTTTTCTTGTTATCAGCTATACTTGGACAACAAATATCAATGGGAGAATTCATTATGCATTCTCTCAATTCTCCGCAGCATAGTCATCTCCTCTCTTGCAACTATTACTGCCTTCCTTGCCCTGACCAGTTACATGGCCTCATGGCTGCTCTCTATCATCACTCTATTCATGTGCACACATAGACCTTCACTCAGTACCCTGGGCTATGTGGATTTGCTGCCTCTTCTCATCTTCTAAGAGTCTTCGTAATAAAAGTGGAATACCTGAGCTCAAATGGTGGAACACCAATTCATTAATCTGTGTATAGTTCAACAACTTCTGTATATTTGTTCTCTCCTGTCATACTCAAGTTTACATAGAAGAATTCTGCTGGGTTTTATATCTCAGTGCGATTCCTAGCAGCCAGAGGTATGAAGAATCCCCAAAGACAGATTACCACTTTCTCCTCAGCCTTCTGATATTACATGTTACCTGCTGGGAAACTGTTTCACAAACACAATATTAGAAATTCTTTCTTCAAAGTTCTGCATTCAACAGACTCAACATTCTGATCTTTTGTCAGAAAATTAATGCAGGGAGCGCATACTGTTTATGCTCACTCAACTATATTGATTGCTGGTTTGCTTATAGGCAAATTCCAAGGTTATTATTTACTCATACCTCTAAAACTATAGCCTAGGTATGATACACTTTAGGAAATGCCTTCCTCCATATGAGGCTACAGCAAGATTGGAACTGAGGGATTCAGCCTATGAACTTAAGAACCCTGCTGGAGCACACCAAAGGCCTATCTAATTCCAGGATTCTGCCCACACTGACCAATGAGATACCAGGGAATGAGTGCAATACTATTTTCTTCGTCGTGGCCTCTGTGCATCACACATATGGGTAACTCGGGTACTGCGCCTGCGCAGTGCCTGTGGCCGGAAGATTGACAGCTAATGGTTTTTGGCGGGAAAGCTCCGCTCCCCTTCCCCCCTGTGCCTATAAAGTGCGGAGTGTCCACCATTTTGTTCAGT
The DNA here is from genome assembly GCF_004798865.1 of Varanus komodoensis. NCBI lineage: Eukaryota > Metazoa > Chordata > Lepidosauria > Squamata > Varanidae > Varanus > Varanus komodoensis. The sequence continues at coordinate 16,065,964 of NW_025335269.1, read as the reverse complement.
CTTTGCAACCGCCGTTCGCTGTGCCTCGTGCCGCTTTTGACTTTCACTTCGACTGTTACCTTGCTCTCGGTTGTCCTTCTTTCCCAGTTTTTTCTTCTCCTTGCTCCAGTTCATTGTTCCTCGTAGTTTTTCTCTTGTTATTTCTTTTTCGATCTATCTATCTGAAAAAAACAAAAACAAAAATATATACTTATCCTCTGCACTATCTCTCTTCTTCTTCTTCTTCTTCTTCTTCTTCTTCTTCTTCTTCTTCTTCTGCGATGGCGCAGCGAGTGGCTTTCCGCAAATGCACAGACTGTGGGTCAAAAATGGCACCAACTGACCCGCATGACCTATGCCTCCTCTGCCTGGGAGAGGGGCATAGGATGGATAAATGCGCGCATTGCCTGGCCTTCTCCAAGCAGGCCAGGAAGAACCGAGAAAACCGCCTCCAGAGACTCCTTTGGGATCGGGCTCTGATGCAATCAGACCCGCTTGTTGTCGTCCCAAAACCTGGCTCCGCTTCTGTGGCCCCACCCTCACGGCCTTCGGATGAAGGTCCGTCTGCTTCGGTGGCTCCCTCTGCTTCACCTAAAAAGCATGGAAAGTGGAAGCATGCCGAATCCGAGAAGTCGGCAGGCCATAAAAAGGCCAGGAAGGAGAAGGTTTCCAAGCCTCCCAAGAAACCCAGGAAATCGGACCATCTGGACCGTCCCCGACATCGGGACTCAGATCCGATGGGCCCCTCGGTACCGGTGGCGCTTACAGTACCGACTCCGCCCGAACCGGTCCTCCAGGAGGCTATGCGGGTTACCCCTCAAGGGTCTCCCCACCGTGTGGTTGACCTCCCGCCTGCACCTCTTCCAACTCTACAGGGTTCAATATCCGACGGGGAAATCCAGGACTCCCCTCCTAGGGCGAGGTCACTGACACCCATGCCCACGGTCATAATGGAAGCGGACATTGGACTGTCCCCACCAGGGAGTCGGAGGAGCCGCTCTGTAGAGCAACGTCTGGAGAGCTGGCGTCGCCCGTACTACCATACTTGGGATCCGCTCTCTGTAGGGTACTACCCTGCTCCCAGGGCACGATCCTCTCCTCCATCCCGTGACCAACCGCGCTCATTGGATCCGAGGTGGGCGTCACCTCGATCCCCACAGGGTGGAAGCAGCCGCTCCTTCTCCCCAGCGGAGTCATCATCTTTGGCCCCACCCTACTACGGTGCCGATTCGGCCGACTCGGAGGTCGACTCAACCTCTTCGGACGTCGCTGTGACATCCCAGGGTCCTGCGTCGCCTGATGAGTCCCACGTCTCCTTCGCAGAGCTGATGTCTAGACTTGTCCAGTCCCCGGACATTGACGCTGCCCAGCGTCTGGGACCGACGACAGACAAATTCTACGATGTCATCCGCGGGGAACAATCGACATCCATCGTCCTGCCGCTCATAACCATCTTGCGGCAGGCGATGACGCAGCCCTGGGACTTGCCATCACATCCTCAGCCGACGTCCAGGAGATATGAGTCAATGTACAGGGTTCGGGAGGAGGACATCCCCTTCCTCCTCCAACATCCCAAACCGAACTCTGCGGTCGTCGAATCCTTGCAGGGCAGAGAGGCGAGAGGGGACACGGCACCGAGGGATAAAGAGGGCCGAAAAATAGACTCCCTGGCTAGGCGAGTCTATGCTGCTTCAGGCCTGGGGCTCCGTATATCAAATTACAAGGCGACATTGGCGAGGTATCAATACTTTATCATGCAGCGCCTGCACAATGTCGCCTCCATCCTTCCGGACCACCAGGGTGACCTCGCGAAGGTCCTGATTAAGGAAGCCATGCAGGTCGCGGTGCAGCAGTTATCCACGGCGAGGCACCACGTGGATACTGACTCACGGGCCTTGGTCGGTGCCGTTTCTCTCCGAAGGCACGCATGGCTTCGGAATTGTAATTTTCCGGAAGAAACAAAGCGCCGGATCGAGGAAATGCCTTTCGATGGATCTGGGCTTTTCCATTGTCGCACCGACCTCAAGCTCAAGAAGTTGCATGAATCGAGGATGACGGCACACAGGATGGAGATACAGTCCCACGCCAGACATAAGTGGTCCTGGAATTGTCCATCCTACAGGCAATCATATCAACCGAGGCAGCAGCCACAACACCACCAGCAACACCAGCGCTGCCGTCCTCAGCCCCAACAACGCTTCCAACAAGGCCGCCATCATTTTGACGATTGGAGGCAACGTTGACGGGACTGGTGAACCATTCCTCACGCTCCACCAATACCCACCCCCCTCTCATCTGGGGATTGGCTTTGAAGCCGACTCCCCATTTGGGAGTCCATCACATCTGATCGGTGGGTATTGTCCATCGTTCAACACGGCTATCGAATAAAATTCGACATCGTTCCTCCATCGAGTCCGATCCAGTCCTCTTCATGTTCACTGGTACTGCTCGACGAAATACATCAACTTCTCCCTAAAGGAGCGATTTGTCAAGTATTTCCATCTGACGGACTCCACGGATTCTATTCCAGATACTTCATGGTCCCTAAGCGGGATGGTGGTCTACATCCGATTTTGGACTTACGGAACTTAAATAAGTTTATTGTACCAAAAAAGTTTTGTATGACTACCCTTCAAAACATTTTGCCGTTGCTAAGGAGAGAGGATTGGTTTGCCTCATTGGACTTGAAGGACGCCTACTTCCATATTTCAATTCACCCAAGTTACAGGCGTTTCCTTCGTTTTGCAGTCGCAAACAAACTTTATGAGTTTACAGTTTTGCCTTTTGGACTGGCTACGGCTCCGAGGGTTTTTACCAAGTGCATGGCTCCTGTCTGTGCCTTTCTACGCCTCCAGGGCATACACATTTATCCGTACCTCGATGACTGGCTGTTGGTGTTGCAGTCCAGAGAAGGACTCCTTGCGGCCATCCATACAACTTGTGCCTTGCTCAATAGCCTAGGCCTACGTATTAATACCGAGAAATCTTCTCTTCTCCCGACACAGACGCTCACCTTCATTGGAGCCCGCTTGGGTTCGACGTTGGAAAAAGCCTTCCTCCCTCGGGACAGACAACAGACTCTTGCTCGCCACATCCATCGAATCCGATGAGAGGGAACGGTCCCGGCGAGGTCTATCCAGAGGATCCTGGGGCATATGGCTTCCTCAGTTGCCGTAGTTCCACATGCCAGGCTTCGGCTTCGCCCACTGCAACTCTTTTTCAACAAGGTGTACCATCCTCAAAGAGATCTGCAGTTGAGACTGATTCGGATCCCAACTTCTGTGCTTCACTCTCTGCGTTGGTGGTTGGAACAGACCAATCTTACGATAGGAGTCCCCTTCAGGGTGCGACCTCCTACGATTACCCTTGGCACTGACGCGTCTCTTCTAGGATGGGGAGCGATATGCTCCGGCCTATCTACCCAGGGTACGTGGAATTGTCTAGAATCCACGAATCATATCAGCTTCCTAGAACTACTGGCAGTTCTCAAAGCCCTGCGCTCTTTCGAGGACATCCTTCATCATCAGACCATTCAGATAACTTCGGACAATATAGCTACCGTCTTTTATCTGAACAAGCAAGGGGGAACAAAGTCACCGACTCTAGCCAGGCTTTCTATGAAAATCTGGGACTGGTGCATCCGGAGACACATCACGCTGATGGCTGTTCATCTAGCTGGTGTAGACAATGTGCAGGTGGATCTTCTCAGCAGGCACATGTTCACCTCTCACGAGTGGGAACTGGATCCCCGTATGCGCAACCACCTTTTCCGGCGCTGGGGGTTTCCCGATGTGGACTTATTCGCTACCCAACAGAACAGGGTGTGCGAGGCTTATTGTTCGAGAGCGGGAATCGGACACGCATCCCTAGGGGACGCATTCATGATCCCTTGGAACAATATGAACTTCTACGTCTTCCCTCCGATCCCTCTTCTGATGAGGGTCATAGCAAAGATAGTGCACGACCGAGCATCGGGGCTACTAGTTGCCCCTTGGTGGCCACGTCAAGCGTGGTTTGTGAAACTACTCGACATCTCTCGCGGGGAATTTCTTCATCTTCCATCGCTCCCATATCTTATAACACAGGTGGACGGCACACTTCGCCACCTGGATTTGCTCTCATTGAACCTAACAGCGTGGCGAATTCGATGACTGACGTTCCATCGGTGCCAACGACGGTTTCGAAAGTTAAGAATCCAACAGCTTCTACTAATCTGTCGGTACCGACGATGACTTCGACCACCTCAGATCCGATTGTCGAACCCAATCACTCGGGTGCTTCCCCCCTCTCTGGTCTCTCTGTACTATCCAGTTCGAGACAAGACCCGTTGAATCCGAATCCGACGTTTTTGCACCCTGATATTCAGCATATCATCGACTCTGCCTTAAAGCTGTCCACAAGGAAGTCATATAAGGCTAAATGGAAACATTTTTCCACCTTTGCCGAGTCGCGTTCGTTCTCTCCATTCCTCTCATCCATTCAACAGATTCTTCAGTTCCTCCTGGAATTGCACCATTCCGTTGTCCATTAAAGTGTATACAGCCGCAATAGCCTACCACCGTGGCTTAGTCAACGGATAACCTCTGTTTTCTCATCCTATCCTCAAAAGGTTTTTGAAGGGACTATATAATCTTAACCCATCAATTAGACCGGTTATGCCCACATGGAGCCTCTCTGTAGTTCTACAGGCCCTTATGAAGGCCCCCTTCGAACCTTTGGCTACGGTGGATCTTCGATTGGTCTCTTGGAAGACGGCGTTTCTTGTAGCTGTCACTTCAGCCCGGAGGGCCAGTGAACTTTGCGCGCTTCGCATAGACCCTCCTTATTTAAACTTTCACAGGGAGAAGGTCGTTTTATGCCTCAACCTGTCTTTTTTGCCTAAAGTGTCTACAACTTTCCATACGGGACAGGACATTGTGCTGCCTGCCTTTTTTCCGTCACCGTCAACTCCATTGGAAAGATCTTTGCATTCACTTGATGTTCGCCGTTGCTTAGCCTTCTACCGATCGCGAACGGAGTCTATTCGATGATCCAATAAACTATTCATCAAATATTCTGCTAGGGATCAGGGCGATCCAGTCACTCCACAGAGACTTTCTAAGTGGATAGTCCATGCTATAGTCTTATGCTATCAATTAGCTAAGCTCGAACTGCCTTCAGTTCCTCGAGGCCATTCTGCTAGAGCTGTTGCAACCTCGTCTGCATTTGCATCCGGGGTCCTGATTGATGACGTCTGCCGAGCCGCTGCTTGGGCGAACCCTTGCACCTTCGCCAGGCACTACCGTCTCGATGTTCGAGCTCAACAGGATTGCTCCTTCAGTAGAGCTGTTCTCTCCTCCATTCTTCAATGAGGACACCTTCCCTCCTCCTTTATGGCAAGCTTGTTAATCTACCCATATGTGTGATGCACAGAGGCCACGACGAAGAAAAGCAGGTTGCTTACCTGTAACTGATGTTCTTCGAGTGGCGATCTGTGCAGTCACACAACCCACCTGCCGGCCCGCTCGGTGTCGGTGAGTGGATGCATCGACCGCTCGGTGTCGGTGAGTGAATGTATCTTTTGGTACCGACTATGCCCTTTTTTCACGGTACCAACATCAAAACAAACAAACAAAGTTTTTTCAATAAGATAGTGTACGTTCGGTCACAAAGACTGAACAAAATGGCGGACACTCCGCTCTTTATAGGCACAGGGGGGAAGGGGAGCGGAGCTTTCCCGCCAAAAACCATTAGCTGTCAATCTTCCAGCCACAGGCACTGCACAGGCGCAGTACCCAAGTTACCCATATGTGTGACTGCACAGATGACCACTCGAAGAATATCATTTACAGGTAAGCAACCTGCTTTTCCTGCTCATGTTCCCGAATGACTGGGACTGAGAGACAAAGGTTGATACTGGAAGTTATATATAGCTATCACAACAACCACTGACAACTTTAACTTCCATTCCCTCCTATTTGCACATAAAGGTAACAGTAATATTTGGTGGCAAATCATGGGTAAATTAACACATGATTTGTGGGAATGTGCACCACATGTGAGTCACTTCCAGTTTCCAGCAACACATTTCAAATGCAATGTTTGTAAGCTCATGCTGGTAATCAGAAGAAGTTAACACAGAGCACATACTCACAGAATTCATGAATTAATTAACCTCTGAACACAATAACGCATGTGAGTAACTGCA